>NW_026986630.1:90000-247500 GCF_031307605.1 Tribolium castaneum
ACACAACAACAACGAAAATAATTTGTTTTTGTTTAAACTGTAACATAAGTCGCTTTTATAAAACGAACTAAGACGTTTGGCTTCTGTTTAGTGAAAGTTTTCTCGTTTGGGGGCATAAAATCGTTTGAAATTAAGAGTTCTGGTCAAAACTATAACGTAAATTATTTCTTTGTATCACTTTAAAGATTTGCGTTATAGTCTTGACGAGAACTGTTAATTTCAAACGATTCTATGCTTTGAAACCAGTATACTTTCACTGAACAGAGGCAAAACGTCTAATTTCGCTTTTAAAAAACGATTTATGTCACAGAAAATCAAATTACGTTTCAGTCTAGACACAAATTGCTTATTTTAGACGATTCTTTCTTTTGAACACGAAAACTTACATTAAAAAGATTAAAAACGTCTTATTCTGGCTCAAAACTGCAAATTATGTATTACTTTGGATAAAAGTAGTTTATCCCGATTACTCCTTTGCTTAGAATAGAGCAAACTTTTATAAAACTTAATGAAAACTTTAAATTTCGTCTCAAAGAAATAATTTACGTTATAGTTTTGACCAGAACTGTTAATTTCAAACGATTTTATGCCCCCAAACGAGAAAACTTTCACTAAACAGATGCCAAACGTCTTAGTTCGTTTTATAAAAACGACATGTTACAGTTTGAACAAAAAAATTATTTTCGTTGTTGTGTCAAAATAATTTATTTCGAATGATTCAATGGAGCGAAACGAGTAAACTTTTATAGGACAGATGCAAAATACCATATTACCACATAAATCGTTATTTTAAAGCAAAGTATTAGCTTTTGCACTTGTTCAATTAAAGTGTGCTTACTTCGAAGTATGTAGTCGTCCGAAATAATTTTTTTTTGTCAAAACTATAACGTAATTTGTTCTTTTGAGCTTGAATATAGAGTTTTCATTACGTTTTATAGTAGTTTACTCTACTCTAAGCATAGAATCAAACAGAGTAATCCGCTTTTGTTAAAACTGATACATAATTTGCTCTTATTTTCGAGAATAAGACATTTTCAATATGTTTGATAAAATTTTTCTTGTTTATAGCAAGGAATAGTTTAAAATAAGCTGTATTTGCCTAAAATGATACGTAATTCGATATTTGTGCATGGATACGATGTTTTCAGTTTCTTTGACGTGTGAAATTTCTTGTTGCAAAAGGTAATAATTTGCTTTAAAACAACGTTTTATATGGTAATATGTGGTTTTGCATCTGCCCCATAAAAGTTCATTAGTTTCGAATCATAAAATCGTTTGAAATAAACAGTGCTGGTCAAAACTATAACGTAAATTATTTCTTTGAGACGAAATTTAAAGTTTTCATTAAGTTTTATACAAGTTTACTCTATTCTAAGTAAAGGAGTAATCAGGATAAATTGCTTTTATCTAGAGTAATATATAATTTGCAGTTTTCAGACAGAATAAGACGTTTTTAATCTTTTTAATGTAAGTTTTTGTATTCAAAACAAAGGATCGTCTAAAGTAAGCAGTTTTTGTCCAGACTGAAACGTAATTCCAATTTCTGTGCCTGAATAAGGGGTTTTCAGTTACTTTGATGTAAGGTTTCATGTTTGTAACAATGAATTAACGAAAATAATTGGTTTTTATCCAAATTGTGGCATGAATCAGCTTTAAGACTATAACGCAAATCTTTTGTTTTGTACTAAAATAAGACGTTTTTAGTCAGTTTGATATAAGTTTTCTTGTTCAAAGCAAAATATTGTCGAAAATCAACCGTTTTTGTCTAAACTGATACAAAATTCGGTGGTTTGTGTCCGAATACAAAGTTTTCAGATTCTTTAATGTTGGGTTTGCTGCTTCTAACAAAGAATCAACGAAAATATTTTGTTTTAATACAAACTGCAATATAAAATGTCTTTATAGGACAAAACATGATGTTTGGCGTCTGTTTAATAAAAATTTACTCGTTTGGAAGCATAGAATCATTCCAAATAAGCTATTCTCGTCGAAACTATAATGTAATTAGTATTTTGTGCTAGAATACAGCGTTTTTGTTTGATTTATTAACAATTTTGTCTATTTTAAGCAATGAAACGAATAGGATTAGCTGCCTTTATCCAAAGTGATACATAAATTGCTCTTTTATGCAAGATTAATACGTTTTTAGTCTGTTCGATGTATATTTTCATGTTCAAAGCAAAAGATCGTCTAAAATAAGCCGTTTTTGTTTGAACTGATGAACAATTCAGACTGAGAGTCAACAAAAATAATTTGTTTTAATCCAAACTGATACTTTTTGACCCTATAAGAGTCCTATAAGAGTCCGAGATACGCCGTTCTCGTCAAGTCTATAACGTAATTCGTTTTTTTGTGTCAGAATACGACGTTTTCTGTCTGTTTAATATAATTTTTTAATAATAATAATAATAACAATAATAATAATAATAATAATAATAATAATAATAATAATAATAATAATCATAATAATAATAATAATAATAATAATAATAATAATAATAGTAATAATAATAATAATAATAATAATAATAGTAATAATAATAATAATAATAATAGTAATAAAAGTAAGCTTAGTTTTCTAAGCAAAAATGAAGCTTATTTTGTGTGTTATATGAGCGTTTTCTCATTTCTATGCAAGAGATCATCTGTGATCTGTGTTTTTAGGCAAGAAATTGAATAAAATTAATAACTCATTTTAAAACTGGTATAAAAACATTTACTATACAAAAGTTAATAATAATAATAATAATAATAATAATAATAGTAATAATAATAATAATAATAATAATAATAATAATAAAAATAATAATAATAGTAATAAAAGTAAGCTTAGTTTTCTAAGCAAAAATGAAGCTTATTTTGTGTGTTATATGAGCGTTTTCTCATTTCTATGCAAGAGATCATCTGTGATCTGTGTTTTTAGGCAAGAAATTGAATAAAATTAATAACTCATTTTAAAACTGGTATAAAAACATTTACTACTAATAATAATAAAAATAATAATAATAGTAATAAAAGAAATAATAATAATAATAATAATAATAATAATAATAATAATAATAATAATAATAAAAATAATAGTAATAATAATAATAATAATAAAAATAATAATAATAGTAGTAATAAAAATAAGCTTAGTTTTCTAAGCAAAAATGAAGCTTATTTTGTGTTATATGAGCTTTTCTCATTTCTATGCAAAAGATCATGTGTGATCTGTGTTTTTAGGCAATCTAAGCCATTTGATAGTTTTTAGGCACGAAATTGGCTAAAATTAATAACTCATTTTAAAACTGGTATAAAAACATTTACTATACAAAAGTTAATAATAATAATAATAATAATAATGATAATAATAATAATAATAATAGTAATAATAATAATAATAATAATAATAATAATAATAATAATAATAATAATAATAATAATAATAATAATAATAATAATAATAATGATAATAATACTTATAATAATGAATTTCTTTCTAAATTAAAGCTTAGTTTTTCTAAGCAAAAATGATGCTTATTTTGTGTTATCTGAGCGTTTTCTCATTTCTATGCAAGAGATCATCTGTGATCTGTGTTTTTAGGCAAGAAATTGTCTAAAATTAGTAACTCATTTTAAAACTGGTATAAAAACATTTACTATACAAAAGTTATAATCGGTTTTTAATAATAATAATATTAATAATAATAATAATAATAATAATAATAATAATAATAATAATAATAATAATAGTAATAATAATAATAAAAATAATAATAATAATAATAATAATAATAATAATAATAATAATAATAATAATAATAATAATAATAATAGTAATAGTAACATAAGTATTAATAATAATAATACTTTTAATAAGGAAAAATGGAGCTTATTTTGTGTGTTACATGAACGTTTTCTCATTTCTATGCAAAAGATCATGTGTGATCTGTGTTTTTAGGCAACCTAAGCCATTTTATAGTTTTTAATATTTAACAAAAATTTGCTTTAATATAAAATGCTTGAAAAACCCGAATTAAACTAAATTAATTGTGTCTAACACTTTAGTAGAGGAAAAAGGAGAAGACATAAAAGTCACTAACTGTTTCAGAGTCGTCTTTAGTCGTCATATTAATAACAATAACATTAATAATAATAATACTAATAGTACTAAATTTGCTTATATGCAAACGCTTAATTAAGGTAACAGTTTTTTGGTTTCTTGCTTATATCTCGAAAACAGTTACTCCTATCAATTTTTATCTTTTTTTCAAAATTAAAGCTGATAAAATTTCCTACAAAATAGTTATTTGCATTTTTTTGTAGGACCAACCATAAGCGAGTTATAGAGTTGGATATAAATAATCTTTAACAAAAATTTGCTTTAAAATAAAATGTTTGAAAAACCGAAATTAAACAAAATTAAGACTAACACTTTAGTAGAGGAAAAAGGAGAAGACATAAAAGTCACCAAAGTCTTAAGAGTCGTTTTTAGTCGTCACATTAATAACAATAACATTAATATTAATAATACTAATATTACTAAATTTGCTTATATGCAAGCGCTTAATTAAGGTAACAGTTTTTTGGTTTCTTGCTTATATCTCGAAAACAGTTACTCCTATCAATTTTTATCTTTTTACTAAAATTAAAGCTGATAAAATTTCCTACAAAATAGTAATTTGCATTTTTCATGTAGGACTAACCATAAGCGAGATATAAGTTTGAAAATAATTAATATTTAAAAAAAAAGTGCTTTAACAGAAAATGTCTTGTGATTTAAAATACACTTAATTTAATGGGTCCAATACTTTATTAGAAGAAAAAGGAGGAGACATAAAAGTCACTGAAGTCTTCAGAGTCGATTTTAAATGCTGCATTTTCGTCTTTGTCTCAAACATTGAAATCTGAATTACATTTTTGTTTAGTAACAGTTACAGTTTTCTTATTGGTTTTTTGCTTGTATCTCGAAAACAGTTACTCCTATCACTTTTTATCTTTCTTTCAAAATTAAAGCTGATAAAATTCTCTACAAAATAGTTATTCGCATTTTTTTTGTAGGACCAACCATAAGCGAGTTATAGAGTTGGATATAAATAATCTTTAACAAAAATTTGCTTTAAAATAAAATGTTTAAAAAACCGAAATTAAACTAAATTAATTAAGACTAACACTTTAGTAGAGAAAAAAGGAGAAGACATAAAAGTCACCAAAGTCTTGAGAGTCGTTTTTAGTAGTCATATTAATAACAATAACATTAATAATAATAATAATACTAATATTACTAAATTTGCTTATATGCAAGCGCTTAATTAAGGTAACAGTTTCTTGCTTATATCTCGAAAACAGTTACTCTTATCAATTTTTATCTTTTTACTAAAATTAAAGCTGATAAAATTTCCTACAAAATAGTTATTTGCATTTTTTATGTAGAACTAACCATAAGCGAGATATAAGTTTGAAAATAATTAATATTTAAAAAAAAAGTGCTTTAACAGAAAATGTCTTGTGATTTAAAATACACTTAATTTAATGGGTTCAATACTTTATTAGAAGAAAAAGGAGGTGACATAAAAGTCACCAAAGTCTTCAGAGTTGTTTTTAGTACTAAATTAGCTTATATGCAAGCCCTTAATTAAGGTAACGGTTTTTTGGTTTCTTGCTTATATCTCGAAAACAGTTACTCCTATCAATTTTTATCTTTTCACTAAAATTAAAGCTGATAAAATTTCCTACAAAATAGTAATTTGCATTTTTCATGTAGGACTAACCATAAGCGAGATATAAGTTTGGAAATAACTAATATTTAAAAAAAAGTGCTTTAACAGAAAATGTCTTGTGATTTAAAATACACTTAATTTATTGGGTCCAATACTTTATTAGAAGAAAAAGGAGGTGACATAAAAGTCACTGAAGTCTTCAGAGTCGATTTTAAATGCTGCATTTTCGTCTTCGTCTCAAACATTGAAAACTAAATTACATTTTTGTTCAGTAACAGTTACAGTTTTCTTATTGGTTTTTTGCTTATATCTCGAAAACTGTTACTCCTATCAATTTTTATCTTTCTTTCAAAATTAAAGCTGATAAAATTTCCAACAAAATCGTTATTTGCATTTTTCTTGTAGGACCAACCATAAGCGAGTTATAGAGTTGGATATAAATAATCTTTAACAAAAATTTGCTTTAAAATAAAATGTTTGAAAAACCGATATTAAACTAAATTAATTGGGTCTAACACTTTAGTAGAGGAAAAAGGAGAAAACATAAAGTCACCAAAATCTTCAGAGTTGTTTTTAGTACTAAATTAGCTTATATGCAAGCGCTTAATTAAGGTAACAGTTTTTTGGTTTCTTGCTTATATCTCGAAAACAGTTACTCCTATCAATTTTTATCTTTTTACTAAAATTAAAGATGATAAAATTTCCTACAAAATAGTAATTTGCATTTTTCATGTAGGACTAACCATAAGCGAGATATAAGTTTGAAAATAATTAATATTTAAAAAAAAAGTGTTTTAACAGAAAATGTCTTGGGATTTAAAATACACTTAATTTATTGGGTCCAATAGCTTATTAGAAGAAAAAGGAGGTGACATAAAAGTCACTGAAGTCTTCAGAGTCGATTTTAAATGCTGCATTTTCGTCTTCGTCTCAAACATTGAAAACTGAATTACATTTTTGTTCAGTAACAGTTTCAGTTTTCTTATTGGTTTTTTGCTTATATCTCGAAAACTGTTACTCCTATCAATTTTTATCTTTATTTCAAAATTAAAGCTGATAAAATTTCCTACAAAATCGTTATTTGCATTTTTTATGTAGGACCAACCATAAGCGAGTTATAGAGTTGGATATAAATAATATTTAACAAAAATTTGCTTTAAAATAAAATGTTTGAAAAACTGAAATTAAACTAATTTAATTGGGTCTAACACTTTAGTAGAGGAAAAAGAAAAAGACATAAAAGTCACTAAAGGTTTCAGAGTCGTCTTTAGTCGTCATATTAATAACAATAACATTAATGATAATAATACTAATAGTACTAAATTTGCTTATATGCAAACGCTTAATTAAGGTAACAGTGTTTTGGTTTCTAGCTTATATCTCGAAAACAGTTACTCCTATCAATTTTTATCTTTTTACTAAAATTAAAGCTGATAAAATTTCCTACAAAATAGTTATTTGCATTTTTTTTGTAAGACTAACCATAAGCGAGTTATAGAGTTGGAAATAAATAATCTTCAACAAAAATTTGCTTTAAAATAAAATGTTTGAAAAACCGAAATTAAACTAAATTAATTGAGTCTAACACTTTAGTATAGGAAAAAAGAGAAGACATAAAAGTCACCAAAGTCTTCAGAGTCGTTTTTAGTCGTCATTTTAATAACAATAACATTAATAATAATAATACTAATAGTACTAAATTTGCTTATATGCAAGCGCTTTATTAAGGTAACAGTTTTTTGGTTTCTTGCTTATTTCTCGAAAACAGTTACTCCTATCAATTTTTATCTTTTTACTAAAATTAAAGCTGATAAAATTTCCTACAAAATAGTTATTTGCATTTTTCTTGTAGGACCAACCATAAGCGAGTTATAGAGTTGGATATAAATAATATTTAACAAAAATTTGCTTTAAAATAAAATGTTTGAAAAACTGAAATTAAACTAAATTAATTGTGTCTAACACTTTAGTAGAGAAAAAAGGAAAAGACATAAAAGTCACTAAAGGTTTCAGAGTTGTCTTTAGTTGTCATATTAATAACAATAACATTAATAATAATAATACTAATAGTACTAAATTTGCTTATATGCAAACGCTTAATTAAGGTAACAGTTTTTTGGTTTCTTGCTTATATCTCGAAAACAGTTACTCCTATCAATTTTTATCTTTTTACTAAAATTCAAGCTGATAAAATTTTCTACAAAATAGTTATTTGCATTTTTTATGTAGGACTAACCATAAGCGAGATATAAGATTGAAAATAATTAATATTTAAAAAAGAAGTGCTTTAACAGAAAATGTCTTGTGATTTAAAATACACTTAATTTATTGGGTCCAATACTTTATTAGAAGAAAAAGGAAGTGACATAAAAGTCACTGAAGTCTTCAGAGTCGTTTTTATATGCTGCAGTTTCGTCTTCGTCTCAAACATTGAAAACCGAATTACATTTTTGTTCAGTAACAGTCACAGTTTTCTTATTGGTTTTTTGCTTATATCTCGAAAACAGTTACTCCTATCAATTTTTATCTTTTTTTCAAAATTAAAGCTGATAAAATTTCCTACAAAATAGTTATTTGCATTTTTCTTGTAGGACCAACCATAAGCGAGTTATAGAGTTGGATATAAATAATATTTAACAAAAATTTGCTTTAAAATAAAATGTTTGAAAAACTGAAATTAAACTAATTTAATTGTGTCTAACACTTTAGTAGAGGAAAAAGAAGACGACATAAGTCACTAAAGGTTTCAAAGTTGTCTTTAATCGTCATATTAATAACAATAACATTAATAATAATAATACTAATAGAACTAAATTTGCTTATATGCAAACGCTTAATTAAGGTAACAGTGTTTTGGTTTCTTGCTCATATCTCGAAAACAGTTACTCCTATCAATTTTTATCTTTTTACTAAAATTCAAGCTGATAAAATTTCCTACAAAATAGAACTGTTTTCGAGATATAAGCAAGAAACCAAAACACTGTTAGCTTAATTAAGCGTTTGCATATAAGCAAATTTAGTACTATTAGTATTATTATTATTAATGTTATTGTTATTAATATGACAACTAAAGACAACTCTGAAACCTTTAGTGACTTTTATGTCCTTTTCTTTTTCCTCTACTAAAGTGTTAGACTCAATTAATTTAGTTTAATTTCGGTTTTTCAAACATTTTATTTTAAAGCAAATTTTTGTTAAATATTATTTATATCCAACTCTATAACTCGCTTATGGTTGGTCCTACAAAAAAATGCAAATAACTATTTTGTAGAAAATTTTATTAGCTTTAATTTTGAAAAAAAGATAAAAATTGATAGGAGTAACTGTTTTCGAGATATAAGCAAGAAACCAAAAAAATGTTACGTTAATTAAGCGTTTGCATATAAGCAAATTTAGTACTATTAGTATTATTATTATTAATGTTATTGTTATTAATATGACGACTAAAGACGACTCTGAAACATTTAGTGACTTTTATGTCTTCTCCTTTTTCCTCTACTAAAGTGTTAGACACAATTAATTTAGTTTAATTCCGGTTTTTCAAGCATTTTATTTTAAAGCAAATTTTTGTTAAATATTATTTATATCCAACTCTATAACTCGTTTATGCTTGGTCCTACAAGAAAAATGTAAATAACTATTTTGTTGGAAATTTTATCAGCTTTAATTTTGAAAGAAAGATAAAATTTGATAGGAGTAACTGTTTTCGAGATATAAGCAAAAAACCAATAAGAAAACTGTAACTGTTACTGAACAAAAATGTAATTCAGTTTTCAATGTTTGAGACGAAGTCAAAAATGCAGCATTTAAAATCGACTCTGAAGACTTCAGTGACTTTTATGTCACCTCCTTTTTCTTCTAATAAAGTATTGGACCCAACAAATTAAGTGTATTTTAAATCACAAGACATTTTCTGTTAAAACACTTTTTTTTAATTAATAATTATTTTCAAACTTATATCTCGCTTATGGTTAGTTCTACATGAAAAATGCAAATAACTATTTTGTAGGAAATTTTATCACCTTTAATTTTGGTGAAAAAGTAAAAATTGATAGGAGTAACTGTTTTCGAGATATAGGCAAAAAACAAAAAAACTGTTACCTTAATTAAGCGCTTGCATATAAGCAAATTTAGTACTACTAGTATTGTTATTATAAATGTTATTGTTATTAATATGACGACTAAAGACAACTTTAAGACTTTAGTGACTTTTATGTCTCCTCCTTTTTCCTCTACTAAAGTGTTAGACACAATTAATTTAGTTTAATTTCGGTTTTTCAAACATTTTATTTTAAAGCAAATTTTTGTTAAATATTAAAAACTATAAAATGGCTTAGATTGCCTAAAAACACAGATCACACATGATCTTTTGCATAAAAATGAGAAAACGCTCATGTAACACACAAAATAAGCTTCATTTTTCCTTTTTAAAAGTATTATTATTATTATTACTTTTGTTACTATTACTATTATTATTATTATTATTATTATTATTATTATTATTGTTATTATTATTATTATTATTATTATTATTATTATTATTATTATTATTATTATTATTATTATTATTATTATTATTATTATTATTAAAAACTTATATTAAACAGACAGAAAACGTCGTATTCTGACACAACTTAAAACACAGATCACACATGATCTTTTGCATAGAAATGAGAAAACGCTCATATAACACAAAATAAGCTTCATTTTGGCTTAGAAAACTAAGCTTACTTTTACTACTACTATTATTTTTATTTTTATTATTATTATTATTATTACTATTATTTTTATTATTATTATTACTATTATTATTATTATTATTATTATTATTATTATTATTATTATTATTATTATTATTATTATTAATATTATTCTTATTAAAGACCGATTATAACTTTGTATAGTAAATGTTTTTATACCAGTTTTAAAATGAGTTATTAATTTTAGACAATTTCTTGCCTAAAAACACAGATCACAGATGATCTCTTGCATAGAAATGAGAAAACGCTCAGATAACACAAAATAGGCATCATTTTTGCTTAGAAAAACTAAGCTTTAATTTAGAAAGAAATTTATTATTATAAGTATTATTATCATTATTATTATTATTATTATTATTGTTTCTTTTATTACTATTATTATTATTATTATTATTATTATTATTATTATTATTATTATTATTTATATTATTATTATTATTATTATTAACTTTTGTATAGTAAATGTTTTTATACCAGTTTTAAAATGAGTTATTAATTTTATTCAATTTCTTGCCTAAAAACACAGATCACAGATGATCTCTTGCATAGAAATGAGAAAACGCTCATATAACACACAAAATAAGCATCATTTTTGCTTAGAAAAACTAAGCTTTAATTTAGAAAGAAATTCATTATTATAAGTATTATTATCATTATTATTATTATTATTATTATTATTATTATTATTATTATTATTATTATTATTACTATTATTATTATTATTATTATTACTATTATTATTATTATTATTATTATTATTATTATTATTATTACTATTATTATTATTATTATTATTATTATTATTAACTTTTGTATAGTAAATGTTTTTATACCAGTTTTAAAATGAGTTATTAATTTTAGACAATTTCTTGCCTAAAAATACAGATCACAGATGATTTCTTGCATAGAAATGAGAAGGCGCTCATATAACACACAAAATAAGCTTCATTTTTGCTTAGAAAAACTAAGCTTTAATTTAGAAAGAAATTTATTATTATAAGTATTATTATCATTATTATTATTATTATTATTATTATTATTATTATTATTGTTTCTTTTATTACTATTATTATTATTATTATTATTATTATTATTATTATTAACTTTTGTATAGTAAATGTCTTTATACCAGTTTTAAAATGAGTTATTAATTTTATTCAATTTCTTGCCTAAAAACACAGATCACAGATGATCTCTTGCATAGAAATGAGAAAACGCTCATATAACACACAAAATAAGCATCATTTTTGCTTAGAAAAACTAAGCTTTAATTTAGAAAGAAATTCATTATTATAAGTATTATTATCATTATTATTATTATTATTATTATTATTATTATTATTATTATTATTATTATTATTATTACTATTATTATTATTATTATTATTACTATTATTATTATTATTATTATTATTATTATTATTATTATTATTATTATTATTATTGTTATTATTATTATTATTATTAAAAACTTATATTAAACAGACAGAAAACGTCGTATTCTGACACAAAAAAACGAATTACGTTATAGACTTGACGAGAACGGCGTATCTCGGACTCTTATAGGACTCTTATAGGGTCAAAATTATTAGTTTGGATTAAAACAAATTATTTTTGTTGACTCTCAGTCTGAATTGTTCATCAGTTCAAACAAAAACGGCTTACTTTAGACGATCTTTTGCTTTGAACAAGAAAACTTACATCGAACAGACTAAAAACGTATTAATCTGGCATAAAAGAGCAATTTATGTATCACTTTGGATAAAGGCAGCTAATCCTATTCGTTTCATTGCTTAAAATAGACAAAATTGTTAATAAATCTAACAAAAACGCTGTATTCTAGCACAAAATACTAATTACATTATAGTTTCGACGAGAATAGCTAATTTGGAATGATTCTATGCTTCCAAACGAGTAAATTTTTAATAAACAGATGCCAAACATCATGTTTTGTCCTATAAAGACATTTTATATTGCAGTTTGTATTAAAACAAAATATTTTCGTTGATTCTTTGTTAGAAGCAGCAAACCTAACATTAAAGAATCTGAAAACTTTGTATTCGGACACAAACCACCGAATTTTGTTTCAGTTTAGACAAAAACGGTTGATTTTCGACAATATTTTGCTTTGAACAAGAAAGCTTATATCAAACTGACTAAAAACGTCTTATTTTAGCACAAAACAAAAGATTTGCGTTATAGTCTTAAAGCTGATTTATGCCACAGTTTGGATAAAAACCAATTATTTTTGTTAATTCATTGTTACAAACAAGAAACCTTACATCAAAGAAACTGAAAACCCCTTATTTAGGCACAGAAATTCGAATTACGTTTCAGTCTGGACAAAAACTGCTTATTTTAGACGATCCTTTGTTTTGAACACGAAAACTTACATTAAAAAGATTAAAAACGTCTTATTCTGGCTGAAAACTGCAAATTATATATTACTCTAGATAAAAGCAATTTATCCTGATTACTCCTTTACTTAGAATAGAGTAAACTTGTATAAAACTTAATGAAAACTTTAAATTTCGTCTCAAAGAAATAATTTACGTTATAGTTTTGACCAGCACTGTTTATTTCAAACGAAATTATGATTCGAAACTAATGAACTTTTATGGGGCAGATGCAAAACCACATATTACCATATAAAGCGTTGTTTTAAGGCAAAGTATTACCTTTTGCAACAAGAAATTTCACGTCAAAGAAACTGAAAACTTCGTATCCATACATAAATATCTAATTACGTATCAGTTTAGGCAAATACAGCTTATTTTAAACGATTCCTTGCTATAAACAAGAAAAATTTTATCAAGCATATTGAAAACGTCTTATTCTCGAAAATAAGAGCAAATTATGTATCAGTTTTAACAAAAGCGGATTACTCTGTTTGATTCTATGCTTAGAGTAGAGTAAACTACTATAAAACGTAATGAAAACTCTATATTCAAGCTCAAAAGAACAAATTACGTTATAGTTTTGACAAAAAAAATATTTCGGACGATTACATACTTCGAAGTAAGCAAACTTTAATTGAACATGTGCAAAAGCTAATACTTTGCTTTAAAATAATGATTTATGTGGTAATATGGTATTTTGCATCTGTCCTATAAAAGTTTACCCGTTTCGCTCCATTGAATCATTAGAAATAAATTATTTTGACACAACAACAACACAAATAATTTGCTTTTGTTTAAACTGTAACATAAGTCGCTTTTATAAACCGAACTAAGACGTTTGGCATCTGTTTAGTGAAAGTTTTCTCGTTTGGGGGCATAAAATCGTTTGAAATTAACAGTTCTGGTCAAAACTATTACGTAAATTATTTCTTTGTATCACTTTAAAGATTTGCGTTATAGTCTTGACGAGAACTGTTAATTTCAAACGATTCTATGCTTTGAAACCACTATACTTTCACTGAACAGAGACAAAACGTCTGATTTCGCCTTTAAAAAACGATTTATGTCACAGTTTGGATTAAAACCAATGATTTTCGTTTATTCATTGTTACAAACAAGAAACCTTACATCAAAGAAACTGAAAATCTCTTATTCAGGCCCAGAAAATCAAATTACGTTTCAGTCTGGACACAAATTGCTTATTTTAGACGATTCTTTCTTTTGAACACGAAAACTTACATTAAAAAGATTAAAAACGTCTTATTCTGGCTCAAAACTGCAAATTATGTATTACTTTGGATAAAAGCAGTTTATCCTGATTACTCCTTTGCTTAGAATAGAGCAAACTTGTATAAAACTTAATGAAAACTTTAAATTTCGTCTCAAAGAAATAATTTACGTTATAGTTTTGACCAGAACTGTTAATTTCAAACGATTTTATGCCCCCAAACGAGAAAACTTTCACTAAACAGATGCCAAACGTCTTAGTTCGTTTTATAAAAACGACATGTTACAGTTTAAACAAAAAAATTATTTTCGTTGTTGTGTCAAAATAATTTATTTCGAATGATTCAATGGAGCGAAACGAGTAAACTTTTATAGGACAGATGCAAAATACCATATTACCACATAAATCGTTATTTTAAAGCAAAGTATTAGCTTTTGCACTTGTTCAATTAAAGTTTGCTTACTTCGAAATATGTAGTCGTCCGAAATAATTTTTTTTTGTCAAAACTATAACGTAATTTGTTCTTTTGAGCTTGAATATAGAGTTTTCATTACGTTTTATAGTAGTTTACTCTACTCTAAGCATAGAGTCAAACAGAGTAATCCGCTTTTGTTAAAACTGATACATAATTTGCTCTTATTTTCGAGAATAAGACATTTTCAATATGTTTGATAAAATTTTTCTTGTTTATAGCAAGGAATCGTTTAAAATAAGCTGTATTTGCCTAAACTGATACGTAATTCGATATTTGTGCATGGATACGATGTTTTCAGTTTCTTTGACGTGAAATTTCTTGTTGCAAAAGGTAATACTTTGCTTTAAAACAACGCTTTATATGGTAATATGTGGTTTTGCATCTGCCCCATAAAAGTTCATTAGTTTCGAATCATAATTTCGTTTGAAATAAACAGTGCTGGTCAAAACTATAACGTAAATTATTTCTTTGAGACGAAATTTAAAGTTTTCATTAAGTTTTATACAAGTTTACTCTATTCTAAGTAAAGGAGTAATCAGGATAAATTGCTTTTATCTAGAGTAATATATAATTTGCAGTTTTCAGGCAGAATAAGACGTTTTTAATCTTTTTAATGTAAGTTTTCGTGTTCAAAACAAAGGATCGTCTAAAATAAGCAGTTTTTGTCCAGACTGAAACGTAATTCGAATTTCTGTGCCTAAATAAGGGGTTTTCAGTTTCTTTGATGTAAGGTTTCTTGTTTGTAACAATGAATTAACAAAAATAATTGGTTTTTATCCAAACTGTGGCATGAATCAGCTTTAAGACTATAACGCAAATCTTTTGTTTTGTGCTAAAATAAGACGTTTTTAGTCAGTTTGATATAAGCTTTCTTGTTCAAAGCAAAATATTGTCGAAAATCAACCGTTTTTGTCTAAACTGAAACAAAATTCGGTGGTTTGTGTCCGAATACAAAGTTTTCAGATTCTTTAATGTTAGGTTTGCTGCTTCTAACAAAGAATCAACGAAAATATTTTGTTTTAATACAAACTGCAATATAAAATGTCTTTATAGGACAAAACATGATGTTTGGCATCTGTTTATTAAAAATTTACTCGTTTGGAAGCATAGAATCATTCCAAATAAGCTATTCTCGTCGAAACTATAATGTAATTAGTATTTTGTGCTAGAATACAGCGTTTTTGTTAGATTTATTAACAATTTTGTCTATTTTAAGCAATGAAACGAATAGGATTAGCTGCCTTTATCCAAAGTGATACATAAATTGCTCTTTTATGCCAGATTAATACGTTTTTAGTCTGTTCGATGTAAGTTTTCTTGTTCAAAGCAAAAGATCGTCTAAAGTAAGCCGTTTTTGTTTGAACTGATGAACAATTCAGACTGAGAGTCAACAAAAATAATTTGTTTTAATCCAAACTGATAATTTTTGACCCTATAAGAGTCCTATAAGAGTCCGAGATACGCCGTTCTCGTCAAGTCTATAACGTAATTCGTTTTTTTGTGTCAGAATACGACGTTTTCTGTCTGTTTAATATAAGTTTTTAATAATAATAATAATAATAACAATAATAATAATAATAATAATAACAATAATAATAATAATAATAATAATAATAATAATAATAATAATAATAATAATAATAATAATAATAATAATAATAATAATAATAATAATAAAAATAATAATAGAAATAAAAGTAAGCTTAGTTTTCTAAGCAAAAATGAAGCTTATTTTGTGTGTTATATGAGCGCTTTCTCATTTCTATGCAAGAAATCATCTGTGATCTGTATTTTTAGGCAAGAAATTGTCTAAAATTAATAACTCATTTTAAAACTGGTATAAAAACATTTACTATACAAAAGTTAATAATAATAATAATAATAATAATAATAATAATAATAATAATAATAGTAATAATAATAATAATAATAATAATAATAATAATAATAATAGTAATAAAAGAAATAATAATAATAATAATAATAATAATAATAATAATAATGATAATAATACTTATAATAATGAATTTCTTTCTAAATTAAAGCTTAGTTTTTCTAAGCAAAAATGATGCTTATTTTGTGTGTTATATGAGCGTTTTCTCATTTCTATGCAAGAGATCATCTGTGATCTGTGTTTTTAGGCAAGAAATTGAATAAAATTAATAACTCATTTTAAAACTGGTATAAAAACATTTACTATACAAAAGTTAATAATAATAATAATAATAATAATAATAATAATAATAATAATAATAATAATAATAATAATAATAATAATAATAATAATAATAATAGTAATAAAAGAAACAATAATAATAATAATAATAATAATAATAATAATGATAATAATACTTATAATAATAAATTTCTTTCTAAATTAAAGCTTAGTTTTTCAAAGCAAAAATGATGCTTATTTTGTGTTATCTGAGCGTTTTTTCATTTCTATGCAAGAGATCATCTGTGATCTGTGTTTTTAGGCAAGAAATTGTCTAAAATTAATAACTCATTTTAAAACTGGTATAAAAACATTTACTATACAAAAGTTATAATCGGTCTTTAATAATAATAATATTAATAATAATAATAATAATAATAATAATAATAATAATAATAATAATAATAATAATAATAATAATAATAATAATAATAATAGTAATAATAATAATAAAAATAATAGTAATAATAATAATAATAAAAATAAAAATAATAGTAGTAGTAAAAGTAAGCTTAGTTTTCTAAGCCAAAATGAAGCTTATTTTGTGTTATATGAGCGTTTTCTCATTTCTATGCAAAAGATCATGTGTGATCTGTGTTTTAAGTTGTGTCAGAATACGACGTTTTCTGTCTGTTTAATATAAGTTTTTAATAATAATAATAATAATAATAATAATAATAATAATAATAATAATAATAATAACAATAATAATAATAATAATAATAATAATAGTAATAGTAACAAAAGTAATAATAATAATAATACTTTTAAAAAGGAAAAATGGAGCTTATTTTGTGTGTTACATGAGCGTTTTCTCATTTTTATGCAAAAGATCATGTGTGATCTGTGTTTTTAGGCAATCTAAGCCATTTTATAGTTTTTAATATTTAACAAAAATTTGCTTTAAAATAAAATGTTTGAAAAACCGAAATTAAACTAAATTAATTGTGTCTAACACTTTAGTAGAGGAAAAAGGAGGAGACATAAAAGTCACTAAAGTCTTAAAGTTGTCTTTAGTCGTCATATTAATAACAATAACATTTATAATAACAATACTAGTAGTACTAAATTTGCTTATATGCAAGCGCTTAATTAAGGTAACAGTTTTTTTGTTTTTTGCCTATATCTCGAAAACAGTTACTCCTATCAATTTTTACTTTTTCACCAAAATTAAAGGTGATAAAATTTCCTACAAAATAGTTATTTGCATTTTTCATGTAAAACTAACCATAAGCGAGATATAAGTTTGAAAATAATTATTAATTAAAAAAAAGTGTTTTAACAGAAAATGTCTTGTGATTTAAAATACACTTAATTTGTTGGGTCCAATACTTTATTAGAAGAAAAAGGAGGTGACATAAAAGTCACTGAAGTCTTCAGAGTCGTTTTTAAATGCTGCATTTTTGACTTCGTCTCAAACATTGAAAACTGAATTACATTTTTGTTCAGTAACAGTTACAGTTTTCTTATTGGTTTTTTGCTTATATCTCGAAAACGGTTACTCCTATCAAATTTTATCTTTCTTTCAAAATTAAAGCTGATAAAATTTCCAACAAAATAGTTATTTACATTTTTCTTGTAGGACCAAGCATAAACGAGTTATAGAGTTGGATATAAATAATATTTAACAAAAATTTGCTTTAAAATAAAATGCTGGAAAAACCGGAATTAAACTAAATTAATTGTGTCTAACACTTTAGTAGAGGAAAAAGGAGAAGACATAAAAGTCACTAAATGTTTCAGAGTCGTATTTAGTCGTCATATTAATAACAATAACATTAATAATAATAATACTAATAGTACTAAATTTACTTATATGCAAACGCTTAATTAACGTAACATTTTTTTGGTTTCTTGCTTATATCTCGAAAACAGTTACTCCTATCAATTTTTATCTTTTTTTCAAAATTAAAGCTAATAAAATTTCCTACAAAAGAGTTATTTGCATTTTTTTGTAGGACCAACCATAAGCGAGTTATAGAGTTGGATATAAATAATATTTAACAAAAATTTGCTTTAAAATAAAATGTTTGAAAAACCGAAATTAAACTAAATTAATTGAGTCTAACACTTTAGTAGAGGAAAAAGAAAAAGACATAAAAGTCACTAAAGGTTTCAGAGTTGTCTTTAGTTGTCATATTAATAACAATAACATTAATAATAATAATACTAATAGTACTAAATTTGCTTATATGCAAACGCTTAATTAAGGTAACAGTGTTTTGGTTTCTTGCTTATGTCTCGAAAACAGTTACTCCTATCAATTTTTATCTTTTTACTAAAATTCAAGCTGATAAAATTTCCTACAAAATAGTTATTTGCATTTTTCATGTAGGACTAACCATAAGCGAGATATATGATTGAAAATAATTAATATTTAAAAAAAAAGTGCTTTAACAGAAAATGTCTTGTGATTTAAAATACACTTAATTTATTGGGTCCAATACTTTATTAGAAGAAAAAGGAAGTGACATAAAAGTCACTGAAGTCTTCAGAGTCGTTTTTAAATGCTGCAGTTTCGTCTTCGTCTCAAACATTGAAAACTGAATTACATTTTTGTTCAGTAACAGTCACAGTTTTCTTATTGGTTTTTTGCTTATATCTCGAAAACAGTTACTCCTATCAATTTTTATCTTTCTGTCAAAATTAAAGCTGATAAAATTTCCTACAAAATAGTTATTTGCATTTTTTTTGTAGGACCAACCATAAGCGAGTTATAGAGTTGGATATAAATAATATTTAACAAAAATTTGCTTTAAAATAAAATGTTTGAAAAACTGAAATTAAACTAATTTAATTGTGTCTAACACTTTAGTAGAGGAAAAAGAAGAAGACATAAAAGTCACTAAAGGTTTCAAAGTTGTCTTTAATCGTCATATTAATAACAATAACATTAATAATAATAATACTAATAGTACTAAATTTGCTTATATGCAAACGCTTAATTAAGGTTACAGTGTTTTGGTTTCCTGCTTATATCTCGAAAACAGTTACTCCTATCAATTTTTATCTTTTTACTAAAATTCAAGCTGATAAAATTTCCTACAAAATAGTTATTTGCATTTTTCATGTAGGACTAACCATAAGCGAGATATAAGTTTGAAAATAATTAAAATTTAAAAAAAAGTGCTTCAACAGAAAATGTCTTGTGATTTAAAATACACTTAATTTATTGGGTCCAATACTTTATTAGAAGAAAAAAGAGGTGAGAGAAAGGTCACTGAAGTCTTTAGAGTCGTTTGTAAATGCTGCATTTTTGTCTTCGTCTCAAACATTGAAAACTGAATTACATTTTTGTTCAGTAACTGTTACAGTTTTCTTATTGGTTTTTTGCTTATATCTTGAAAACAGTTGCTCCTATCAATTTTTATCTTTCTTTTAAAATTAAAGCTGATAAAGCTTCCTACAAAATAGTTGTTTGCATTTTTCTTGTAGGACCAACCATAAGCGAGTTATAGAGTTGGATATAAATAATATTTAACAAAAATTTGCTTTAAATAAAATGTTTAAAAAACCGAAATTAAACTAAATTAATTGAGTCTAACACTTTAGTAGAGAAAAAAGAAAAAGACATAAAAGTCACCAAAGTCTTCAGAATCGTTTTTAGTCGTCATATTAATAACAATAACATTATTAATAATAATACTAATAGTACTAAATCTGCTTATATGCAAGCGCTTTATTAAGGTAACAGTTTTTTGGTTTCTTGCTTATATCTCGAAAACAGTTACTCCTATCAATTTTTATCTTTTTTTCAAAATTAAAGCTGATAAAATTTCCTACAAAATAGTTATTTGCATTTTTCTTGTAGGACCAACCATAAGCGAGTTATAGAGTTGGATATAAATAATATTTAACAAAAATTTGCTTTAAAATAAAATGTTTGAAAAACTGAAATTAAACTAATTTAATTGTGTCTAACACTTTAGTAGAGGAAAAAGAAGAAGACATAAAAGTCACTAAAGGTTTCAAAGTTGTCTTTAATTGTAATATTAATAACAATAACATTAATAATAATAATACTAATAGTACTAAATTTGCTTATATGCAAACGCTTAATTAAGGTAACAGTGTTTTGGTTTCTTGCTTATATCTCGAAAACAGTTACTCCTATCAATTTTTATCTTTTTACTAAAATTAAAGCTGATAAAATTTCCTACAAAATAGTTAATTGCATTTTTAATGTAGGACTAACCATAAGCGAGATATAAGTTTGAAAATAATTAAAATTTAAAAAAAAGTGCTTCAACAGAAAATGTCTTGTGATTTAAAATACACTTAATTTATTGGGTCCAATACTTTATTAGAAGAAAAAAGAGGTGACAGAAAGGTCACTGAAGTCTTTAGAGTCGTTTGTAAATGCTGCATTTTTGTCTTCGTCTCAAACATTGAAAACTGAATTACATTTTTGTTCAGTAACTGTTACAGTTTTCTTATTGGTTTTTTGCTTATATCTTGAAAACAGTTGCTCCTATCAATTTTTATCTTTCTTTTAAAATTAAAGCTGATAAAGCTTCCTACAAAATAGTTGTTTGCATTATTCTTGTAGGACCAACCATAAGCGAGTTATAGAGTTGGATATAAATAATATTTAACAAAAATTTGCTTTAAATAAAATGTTTAAAAAACCGAAATTAAACTAAATTAATTGAGTCTAACACTTTAGTAGAGAAAAAAGAAAAAGACATAAAAGTCACCAAAGTCTTCAGAATCGTTTTTAGTCGTCATATTAATAACAATAACATTATTAATAATAATACTAATAGTACTAAATCTGCTTATATGCAAGCGCTTTATTAAGGTAACAGTTTTTTGGTTTCTTGCTTATATCTCGAAAACAGTTACTCCTATCAATTTTTATCTTTTTTTCAAAATTAAAGCTGATAAAATTTCCTACAAAATAGTTATTTGCATTTTTCTTGTAGGACCAACCATAAGCGAGTTATAGAGTTGGATATAAATAATATTTAACAAAAATTTGCTTTAAAATAAAATGTTTGAAAAACTGAAATTAAACTAATTTAATTGTGTCTAACACTTTAGTAGAGGAAAAAGAAGAAGACATAAAAGTCACTAAAGGTTTCAAAGTTGTCTTTAATCGTCATATTAATAACAATAACATTAATAATAATAATACTAATAGTACTAAATTTGCTTATATGCAAACGCTTAATTAAGGTAACAGTGTTTTGGTTTCTTGCTCATATCTCGAAAACAGTTACTCCTATCAATTTTTATCTTTTTACTAAAATTCAAGCTGATAAAATTTCCTACAAAATAGTTATTTGCATTTTTTATGTAGGACTAACCATAAGCGAGATATAAGATTGAAAATAATTAATATTTAAAAAAGAAGTGCTTTAACAGAAAATGTCTTGTGATTTAAAATACACTTAATTTATTAGGTCCAATACTTTATTAAAAAAAAAGGGGGTGACATATAAGTCACTGAAGTCTTCAGAGTCGATTTTAAATGCTGCATTTTCGTCTTCGTCTCAAACATTGAAAACTGAATTACATTTTTGTTCTGAAACGGTAACAGTTTTTACTTTGGTTTTTTGCTTATATCTCGAAAACAGTTACTCCTATCAATTTTTATCTTTCTTTCAAAATTAAAGCTGATAACATTTCCTACAAAATAGTTATTTGCATTTTTCTTGTAAGACCAACCATAAGCGAGTTATAAAGTTGGATATAAATAATATTTAACAAAAATTTGCTTTAAATAAAATGTTTAAAAAACCGAAATTAAACTAAATTAATTGAGTCTAACACTTTAGTAGAGAAAAAAGAAAAAGACATAAAAGTCACCAAAGTCTTCAGAATCGTTTTTAGTCGTCATATTAATAACAATAACATTATTAATAATAATACTAATAGTACTAAATCTGCTTATATGCAAGCGCTTTATTAAGGTAACAGTTTTTTGGTTTCTTGCTTATATCTCGAAAACAGTTACTCCTATCAATTTTTATCTTTTTTTCAAAATTAAAGCTGATAAAATTTCCTACAAAATAGTTATTTGCATTTTTCTTGTAGGACCAACCATAAGCGAGTTATAGAGTTGGATATAAATAATATTTAACAAAAATTTGCTTTAAAATAAAATGTTTGAAAAACTGAAATTAAACTAATTTAATTGTGTCTAACACTTTAGTAGAGGAAAAAGAAGAAGACATAAAAGTCACTAAAGGTTTCAAAGTTGTTTTAATCGTCATATTAATAACAATAACATTAATAATAATAATACTAGTAGTACTAAATTTGCTTATATGCAAACGCTTAATTAAGGTAACAGTGTTTTGGTTTCTTGCTCATATCTCGAAAACAGTTACTCCTGTCAATTTTTATCTTTTTACTAAAATTCAAGCTGATAAAATTTCCTACAAAATAATTATTTGCATTTTTTATGTAGGACTAACCATAAGCGAGATATAAGATTGAAAATAATTAATATTTAAAAAAGAAGTGCTTTAACAGAAAATGTCTTGTGATTTAAAATACACTTAATTTATTAGGTCCAATACTTTATTAGAAAAAAAGGGGGTGACATATGAGTCACTGAAGTCTTCAGAGTCGATTTTAAATGCTGCATTTTCGTCTTCGTCTCAAACATTGAAAACTGAATTATATTTTTGTTCTGAAACGGTAACAGTTTTTACTTTGGTTTTTTGCTTATATCTCGAAAACAGTTACTCCTATCAATTTTTATCTTTCTTTCAAAATTAAAGCTGATAACATTTCCTACAAAATAGTTATTTGCATTTTTCTTGTAGGACCAACCATAAGCGAGTTATAAAGTTGGATATAAATAATATTTAACAAAAACTTGCTTAAAAATAAAATGTTTGAAATACTGAAATTAAACTAAATTAATTGTGTCTAACACTTTAGTAAAGAAAAAAGGAAAAGACATAAAAGTCACCAAAGTCTTCAGAATCGTTTTTAGTCGTCATATTAATAACAATAACATTAATAATAATAATACTAATAGTACTAAATCTGCTTATATGCAAGCGCTTTATTAAGGTAACAGTTTTTTGGTTTCTTGCTTATATCTCGAAAACAGTTACTCCTATGAATTTTTGTCTTTCTTTCAAAATCAAAGCTGATAAAATATTCTACAAAATAGTTATTTGCATTTTTCTTGTAGGACCAACCATAAGCGAGTTATAGAGTTGGATATAAATAATATTTAACAAAAATTTGCTTTAAAATAAAATGTTTGAAAAACTGAAATTAAACTAATTTTACTGTGTCTAACACTTTAGTAGAGAAAAAACGAAAAGACATAAAAGTCACTAAAGGTTTCAGAGTTGTCTTTAGTTGTCATATTAATAACAATAACATTAATAATAATAATACTAATAGTTCTAAATTTGCTTATATGCAAACGCTTAATTAAGGTAACAGTGTTTTGGTTTCTTGCTTATATCTCGAAAACAGTTACTCCTATCAATTTTTATCTTTTTACTAAAATTCAAGCTGATAAAATTTCCTACAAAATAGTTATTTGCATTTTTCATGTAGGACTAACCATAAGCGAGATATATAATTGAAAATAATTAATATTTAAAAAAAAAGTGCTTTAACAGAAAATGTCTTGTGATTTAAAATACACTTAATTTATTGGGTCCAATACTTTATTAGAAGAAAAAGGAAGTGACATAAAAGTCACTGAAATCTTCAGAGTCGTTTTTAAATGCTGCAGTTTCGTCTTCGTCTCAAACATTGAAAACCGAATTACATTTTTGTTCAGTAACAGTCACAGTTTTCTTATTGGTTTTTTGCTTATATCTCGAAAACAGTTACTCCTATCAATTTTTATCTTTCTTTCAAAATTAAAGCTGATAAAATTTCCTACAAAATAGTTATTTGCATTTTTCTTGTACGACCAACCATAAGCGAGTTATAGAGTTGGATATAAATAATATTTAACAAAAATTTGCTTTAAAATAAAATGTTTGAAAAACTGAAATTAAACTAATTTAATTGTGTCTAACACTTTAGTAGAGGAAAAAGAAGAAGACATAAAAGTCACTAAATGTTTCAAAGTTGTCTTTAATCGTCATATTAATAACAATAACATTAATAATAATAATACTAATAGTACTAAATTTGCTTATATGCAAACGCTTAATTAAGGTAACAGTGTTTTGGTTTCTTGCTCATATCTCGAAAACAGTTACTCCTATCAATTTTTATCTTTCTTTCAAAATTAAAGCTGATAACATTTCCTACAAAATAGTTATTTGCATTTTTCTTGTGGGACCAACCATAAGCGAGTTATAAAGTTGGATATAAATAATATTTAACAAAAACTTGCTTAAAAATAAAATGTTTGAAATACTGAAATTAAACTAAATTAATTGTGTCTAACACTTTAGTAGAGAAAAAAGAAAAAGACATAAAAGTCACCAAAGTCTTCAGAATCGTTTTTAGTCGTCATATTAATAACAATAACATTAATAATAATAATACTAATAGTACTAAATCTGCTTATATGCAAGCGCTTTATTAAGGTAACAGTTTTTTGGTTTCTTGCTTATATCTCGAAAACAGTTACTCCTATGAATTTTTGTTTTTTTTTCAAAATTAAAGCTGATAAAATTTCCTACAAAATAGTTATTTGCATTTTTCTTGTAGGACCAACCATAAGCGAGTTATAGAGTTGGATATAAATAATTTTTAACAAAAATTTGCTTTAAAATAAAATGTTTGAAAAACTGAAATTAAACTAATTTAATTGTGTCTAACACTTTAGTAGAGGAAAAAGGAAAAGACATAAAAGTCACTAAAGGTATCAGAGTTGTCTTTAGTTGTCATATTAATAACAATAACATTAATAATAATAATACTAATAGTACTAAATTTGCTTATATGCAAACGCTTAATTAAGGTAACAGTGTTTTGGTTTCTTGCTTATATCTCGAAAACAGTTACTCCTATCAATTTTTATCTTTTTACTAAAATTCAAGCTGATAAAATTTCCTATAAAATAGTTATTTGCATTTTTCATGTAGGACTAACCATAAGCGAGATATATGATTGAAAATAATTAATATTTAAAAAAAAGTGCTTTAACAGAAAATGTCTTGTGATTTAAAATACACTTAATTTATTGGGTCCAATACTTTATTAGAAGAAAAAGGAAGTGACATAAAAGTCACTGAAGTCTTCAGAGTCGTTTTTAAATGCTGCAGTTTCGTCTTCGTCTCAAACATTGAAAACTGAATTACATTTTTGTTCAGTAACAGTCACAGTTTTCTTATTGGTTTTTTGCTTATATCTCGAAAACAGTTACTCCTATCAATTTTTATCTTTCTGTCAAAATTAAAGCTGATAAAATTTCCTACAAAATAAATATTTGCATTTTTCTTGTAGGACCAACCATAAGCGAGTTATAGAGTTGGATATAAATAATATTTAACAAAAATTTGCTTTAAAATAAAATGTTTGAAAAACTGAAATTAAACTAATTTAATTGTGTCTAACACTTTAGTAGAGGAAAAAGAAGAAGACATAAAAGTCACTAAAGGTTTCAAAGTTGTCTTTAATCGTCATATTAATAACAATAACATTAATAATAATAATACTAATAGTACTAAATTTGCTTATATGCAAACGCTTAATTAAGGTAACAGTGTTTTGGTTTCTTGCTCATATCTCGAAAACAGTTACTCCTATCAATTTTTATCTTTCTTTCAAAATTAAAGCTGATAACATTTCCTACAAAATAGTTATTTGCATTTTTCTTGTGGGACCAACCATAAGCGAGTTATAAAGTTGGATATAAATAATTTTTAACAAAAACTTGCTTAAAAATAAAATGTTTGAAATACTGAAATTAAACTAAATTAATTGTGTCTAACACTTTAGTAGAGAAAAAAGAAAAAGACATAAAAGTCACCAAAGTCTTCAGAATCGTTTTTAGTCGTCATATTAATAACAATAACATTAATAATAATATTACTAATAGTACTAAATCTGCTTATATGCAAGCGCTTTATTAAGGTAACAGTTTTTTGGTTTCTTGCTTATATCTCGAAAACAGTTACTCCTATGAATTTTTGTCTTTTTTTCAAAATTAAAGCTGATAAAATTTCCTACAAAATAATTATTTGCATTTTTCTTGTAGGACCAACCATAAGCGAGTTATAGAGTTGGATATAAATACTTTTTAACAAAAATTTGCTTTAAAATAGAATGTTTGAAAAACTGAAATTAAACTAATTTAATTGTGTCTAACACTTTAGTAGAGGAAAAAGGAAAAGACATAAAAGTCACTAAAGGTTTCAGAGTTGTCTTTAGTTGTCATATTAATAACAATAACATTAATAATGATAATACTAATAGTACTAAATTTGATTATATGTAAACGCTTAATTAAGGTAACAGTGTTTTGGTTTCTTGCTTATATCTCGAAAACAGTTACTCCTATCAATTTTTATCTTTTTACTAAAATTCAAGCTGATAAAATTTCCTATAAAATAGTTATTTGCATTTTTCATGTAGGGCTAACCATAAGCGAGATATATGATTGAAAATAATTAATATTTAAAAAAAAAGTGCTTTAACAGAAAATGTCTTGTGATTTAAAATACACTTAATTTATTGGGTCCAATACTTTATTAGAAGAAAAAGGAAATGACATAAAAGTCACTGAAGTCTTCAGAGTCGTTTTTAAATGCTGCAGTTTTGTCTTCGTCTCAAACATTGAAAACTGAATTACATTTTTGTTCAGTAACAGTCACAGTTTTCTTATTGGTTTTTTGCTTATATCTCGAAAACAGTTACTCCTATCAATTTTTATCTCTCTGTCAAAATTAAAGCTGATAAAATTTCCTACAAAATAGTTATTTGCATTTTTCTTGTAGGACCAACCATAAGCGAGTTATAGAGTTGGATATAAATAATATTTAACAAAAATTTGCTTTAAAATAAAATGTTTGAAAAACTGAAATTAAACTAATTTAATTGTGTCTAACACTTTAGTAGAGGAAAAAGAAGAAGACATAAAAGTCACTAAAGGTTTCAAAGTTGTCTTTAACCGTCATATTAATAACAATAACATTAATAATAATAATACTAATAGTACTAAATTTGCTTATATGCAAACGCTTAATTAAGGTAACAGTGTTTTGGTTTCTTGCTCATATCTCGAAAACAGTTACTCCTATCAATTTTTATCTTTCTTTCAAAATTAAAGCTGATAACATTTCCTACAAAATAGTTATTTGCATTTTTCTTGTGGGACCAACCATAAGCGAGTTATAAAGTTGGATATAAATAATATATTTAACAAAAACTTGCTTAAAAATAAAATGTTTGAAATACTGAAATTAAACTAAATTAATTGTGTCTAACACTTTAGTAGAGAAAAAAGAAAAAGACATAAAAGTCACCAAAGTCTTCAGAATCGTTTTTAGTCGTCATATTAATAACAATAACATTAATAATAATAATACTAATAGTACTAAATCTGCTTATATGCAAGCGCTTTATTAAGGTAACAGTTTTTTGGTTTCTTGCTTATATCTCGAAAACAGTTACTCCTATGAATTTTTGTTTTTTTTTTCAAAATTAAAGCTGATAAAATTTCCTACAAAATAGTTATTTGCATTTTTCTTGTAGGACCAACCATAAGCGAGTTATAGAGTTGGATATAAATAATTTTTAACAAAAATTTGCTTTAAAATAAAATGTTTGAAAAACTGAAATTAAACTAATTTAATTGTGTCTAACACTTTAGTAGAGGAAAAAGGAAAAGACATAAAAGTCACTAAAGGTATCAGAGTTGTCTTTAGTTGTCATATTAATAACAATAACATTAATAATAATAATACTAATAGTACTAAATTTGCTTATATGCAAACGCTTAATTAAGGTAACAGTGTTTTGGTTTCTTGCTTATATCTCGAAAACAGTTACTCCTATCAATTTTTATCTTTTTACTAAAATTCAAGCTGATAAAATTTCCTATAAAATAGTTATTTGCATTTTTCATGTAGGACTAACCATAAGCGAGATATATGATTGAAAATAATTAATATTTAAAAAAAAGTGCTTTAACAGAAAATGTCTTGTGATTTAAAATACACTTAATTTATTGGGTCCAATACTTTATTAGAAGAAAAAGGAAGTGACATAAAAGTCACTGAAGTCTTCAGAGTCGTTTTTAAATGCTGCAGTTTCGTCTTCGTCTCAAACATTGAAAACTGAATTACATTTTTGTTCAGTAACAGTCACAGTTTTCTTATTGGTTTTTTGCTTATATCTCGAAAACAGTTACTCCTATCAATTTTTATCTTTCTGTCAAAATTAAAGCTGATAAAATTTCCTACAAAATAAATATTTGCATTTTTCTTGTAGGACCAACCATAAGCGAGTTATAGAGTTGGATATAAATAATATTTAACAAAAATTTGCTTTAAAATAAAATGTTTGAAAAACTGAAATTAAACTAATTTAATTGTGTCTAACACTTTAGTAGAGGAAAAAGAAGAAGACATAAAAGTCACTAAAGGTTTCAAAGTTGTCTTTAATCGTCATATTAATAACAATAACATTAATAATAATAATACTAATAGTACTAAATTTGCTTATATGCAAACGCTTAATTAAGGTAACAGTGTTTTGGTTTCTTGCTCATATCTCGAAAACAGTTACTCCTATCAATTTTTATCTTTCTTTCAAAATTAAAGCTGATAACATTTCCTACAAAATAGTTATTTGCATTTTTCTTGTGGGACCAACCATAAGCGAGTTATAAAGTTGGATATAAATAATTTTTAACATAAAACTTGCTTAAAAATAAAATGTTTGAAATACTGAAATTAAACTAAATTAATTGTGTCTAACACTTTAGTAGAGAAAAAAGAAAAAGACATAAAAGTCACCAAAGTCTTCAGAATCGTTTTTAGTCGTCATATTAATAACAATAACATTAATAATAATATTACTAATAGTACTAAATCTGCTTATATGCAAGCGCTTTATTAAGGTAACAGTTTTTTGGTTTCTTGCTTATATCTCGAAAACAGTTACTCCTATGAATTTTTGTCTTTTTTTTCAAAATTAAAGCTGATAAAATTTCCTACAAAATAATTATTTGCATTTTTCTTGTAGGACCAACCATAAGCGAGTTATAGAGTTGGATATAAATACTTTTTAACAAAAATTTGCTTTAAAATAGAATGTTTGAAAAACTGAAATTAAACTAATTTAATTGTGTCTAACACTTTAGTAGAGGAAAAAGGAAAAGACATAAAAGTCACTAAAGGTTTCAGAGTTGTCTTTAGTTGTCATATTAATAACAATAACATTAATAATGATAATACTAATAGTACTAAATTTGATTATATGCAAACGCTTAATTAAGGTAACAGTGTTTTGGTTTCTTGCTTATATCTCGAAAACAGTTACTCCTATCAATTTTTATCTTTTTACTAAAATTCAAGCTGATAAAATTTCCTATAAAATAGTTATTTGCATTTTTCATGTAGGGCTAACCATAAGCGAGATATATGATTGAAAATAATTAATATTAAAAAAAAAAGTGCTTTAACAGAAAATGTCTTGTGATTTAAAATACACTTAATTTATTGGGTCCAATACTTTATTAGAAGAAAAAGGAGGTAACATAAAAGTCACTGAAGTCTTCAGAGTCGTTTTTAAATGCTGCATTTTTGTCTTCGTCTCAAACATTGAAAACTGAATTACATTTTTGTTCAGTAACAGTTACAGTTTTCTTATTGGTTTTTTGCTTATATCTCGAAAACAGTTACTCCTATCAATTTTTATCTCTCTGTCAAAATTAAAGCTGATAAAATTTCCTACAAAATAGTTATTTGCATTTTTCTTGTAGGACCAACCATAAGCGAGTTATAGAGTTGGATATAAATAATATTTAACAAAAATTTGCTTTAAAATAAAATGTTTGAAAAACTGAAATTAAACTAATTTAATTGTGTCTAACACTTTAGTAGAGGAAAAAGAAGAAGACATAAAAGTCACTAAAGGTTTCAAAGTTGTCTTTAACCGTCATATTAATAACAATAACATTAATAATAATAATACTAATAGTACTAAATTTGCTTATATGCAAACGCTTAATTAAGGTAACAGTGTTTTGGTTTCTTGCTCATATCTCGAAAACAGTTACTCCTATCAACTTTTATCTTTTTACTAAAAATCAAGCTGATAAAATTTCCTACAAAATAATTATTTGCATTTTTTATGTAGGACTAACCATAAGCGAGATATAAGATTGAAAATAATTAATATTTAAAAAAGAAGTGCTTTAACAAAAAATGTCTTGTGATTTAAAATACACTTAATTTATTAGGTCCAATACTTTATTAGAAAAAAAAGGGAGTGACATATAAGTCACTGAAGTCTTCAGAGTCGATTTTTAATGCTGCATTTTCGTCTTCGTCTCAAACATTGAATACTGAATTACATTTTTGTTCTGAAACGGTAACAGTTTTTACTTTGGTTTTTTGCTTATATCTCGAAAACAGTTACTCCTATCAATTTTTATCTTTCTTTCAAAATTAAAGCTGATAACATTTCCTACAAAATAGTTATTTGCATTTTTCTTGTAGGACCAACCATAAGCGAGTTATAAAGTTGGATATAAATAATATTTAACAAAAACTTGCTTAAAAATAAAATGTTTGAAATACTGAAATTAAACTAAATTAATTGTGTCTAACACTTTAGTAGAGAAAAAAGAAAAAGACATAAAAGTCACCAAAGTCTTTAAAATCGTTTTTAGTCGTCATATTAATAACAATAACATTAATAATAATAATACTAATAGTACTAAATCTGCTTATATGCAAGCGCTTTATTAAGGTAACAGTTTTTTGGTTTCTTGCTTATATCTCGAAAACAGTTACTCCTATGAATTTTTGTCTTTCTTGTCTTCTTCTTTTTCCTCTACTAAAGTGTTAGACACAATTAAATTAGTTTAATTTCAGTTTTTCAAACATTTTATTTTAAAGCAAATTTTTGTTAAATATTATTTATATCCAACTCTATAACTCGCTTATGGTTGGTCCTACAAGAAAAATGCAAATAACTATTTTGTAGGAAATTTTATCAGCTTTAATTTTGAAAAAAAGATAAAAATTGATAGGAGTAACTGTTTTCGAGATATAAGCAAAAAACCAATAAGAAAACTGTGACTGTTACTGAACAAAAATGTAATTCGGTTTTCAATGTTTGAGACGAAGACGAAACTGCAGCATTTAAAAACGACTCTGAAGACTTCAGTGATTTTTATGTCACTACCTTTTTCTTCTAATAAAGTATTGGACCCAATAAATTAAGTGTATTTTAAATCACAAGACATTTTCTGTTAAAGCACTTTTTTTTTAAATATTAATTATTTTCAATCATATATCTCGCTTATGGTTAGTCCTACATGAAAAATGCAAATAACTATTTTGTAGGAAATTTTATCAGCTTGAATTTTAGTAAAAAGATAAAAATTGATAGGAGTAACTGTTTTCGAGATATAAGCAAGAAACCAAAACACTGTTACCTTAATTAAGCGTTTGCATATAAGCAAATTTAGTACTATTAGTATTATTATTATTAATGTTATTGTTATTAATATGACAACTAAAGACAACTCTGAAACCTTTAGTGACTTTTATGTCTTTTCCTTTTTTCTCTACTAAAGTGTTAGACACAGTTAAATTAGTTTAATTTCAGTTTTTCAAACATTTTATTTTAAAGCAAATTTTTGTTAAATATTATTTATATCCAACTCTATACTCGCTTATGGTTGGTCCTACAAGAAAAATGCAAATAACTATTTTGTAGAATATTTTATCAGCTTTAATTTTGAAAGAAAGACAAAAATTCATAGGAGTAACTGTTTTCGAGATATAAGCAAGAAACCAAAAAACTGTTATCTTAATAAAGCGCTTGCATATAAGCAGATTTAGTACTATTAGTATTATTATTATTAATGTTATTGTTATTAATATGACGACTAAAAACGATTCTGAAGACTTTGGTGACTTTTATGTCTTTTTCTTTTTTCTCTACTAAAGTGTTAGACACAATTAATTTAGTTTAATTTCAGTTTTTCAAACATTTTATTTTAAAGCAAATTTTTGTTAAATATTATTTATATCCAACTCTATACTCGCTTATGGTTGGTCCTACAAGAAAAATGCAAATAACTATTTTGTAGGAAATGTTATCAGCTTTAATTTTGAAAGAAAGATAAAAATTGATAGGAGTAACTGTTTTCGAGATATAAGCAAAAAACCAAAGTAAAAACTGTTACCGTTTCAGAACAAAAATGTAATTCAGTTTTCAATGTTTGAGACGAAGACGAAAATGCAGCATTTAAAATCGACCCTGAAGACTTCAGTGACTTATATGTCACCCCCTTTTTTTTTTAATAAAGTATTGGACCTAATAAATTAAGTGTATTTTAAATTACAAGACATTTTCTGTTAAAGCACTTCTTTTTTAAATATTAATTATTTTCAATCTTATATCTCGCTTATGGTTAGTCCTACATAAAAAATGCAAATAACTATTTTGTAGGAAATTTTATCAGCTTGAATTTTAGTAAAAAGATAAAAATTGGTAGGAGTAACTGTTTTCGAGATATGAGCAAGAAACCAAAACACTGTTACCTTAATTAAGCGTTTGCATATAAGCAAATTTAGTACTATTAGTATTATTATTATTAATGTTATTGTTATTAATATGACGATTAAAGACAACTTTGAAACCTTTAGTGACTTTTATGTCTTCTTCTTTTTCCTCTACTAAAGTGTTAGACACAATTAAATTAGTTTAATTTCAGTTTTTCAAACATTTTACTTTAAAGCAAATTTTTGTTAAATATTATTTATATCCAACTCTATAACTCGCTTATGGTTGGTCCTACAAGAAAAATGCAAATAACTATTTTGTAGGAAATTTTATCAGCTTTAATTTTGAAAGAAACATAAAAATTGATAGGAGTAACTGTTTTCGAGATATAAGCAAAAAACCAATAAGAAAACTGTGACTGTTACTGAACAAAAATGTAATTCGGTTTTCAATGTTTGAGACAAAGACGAAACTGCAGCATTTAAAAACGACTCTGAAGACTTCAGTGACTTTTATGTCACTTCCTTTTTCTTCTAATAAAGTATTGGACCCAATAAATTAAGTGTATTTTAAATCACAAGACATTTTCTGTTAAAGCACTTTTTTTTTAAATATTAATTATTTTCAATCATATATCTCGCTTATGGTTAGTCCTACATGAAAAATGCAAATAACTATTTTGTAGAATATTTTATCAGCTTTAATTTTGAAAGAAATATAAAAATTCATAGGAGTAACTGTTTTCGAGATATAAGCAAGAAACCAAAAAACTGTTACCTTAATAAAGCGCTTGCATATAAGCAGATTTAGTACTATTAGTATTATTATTATTAATGTTATTGTTATTAATATGACGACTAAAAACGATTCTGAAGACTTTGGTGACTTTTATGTCTTTTTTTTTCTCTACTAAAGTGTTAGACACAATTAATTTAGTTTAATTTCAGTATTTCAAACATTTTATTTTTAAGCAAGTTTTTGTTAAATATTATTTATATCCAACTTTATAACTCGCTTATGGTTGGTCTTACAAGAAAAATGCAAATAACTATTTTGTAGGAAATGTTATCAGCTTTAATTTTGAAAGAAAGATAAAAATTGATAGGAGTAACTGTTTTCGAGATATAAGCAAAAAACCAAAGTAAAAACTGTTACCGTTTCAGAACAAAAATGTAATTCAGTTTTCAATGTTTGAGACGAAGACGAAAATGCAGCATTTAAAATCGACTCTGACTTATATGTCACCCCCTTTTTTTTTAATAAAGTATTGGACCTAATAAATTAAGTGTATTTTAAATCACAAGACATTTTCTGTTAAAGCACTTCTTTTTTAAATATTAATTATTTTCAATCTTATATCTCGCTTATGGTTAGTCCTACATAAAAAATGCAAATAACTATTTTGTAGGAAATTTTATCAGCTTGAATTTTAGTAAAAAGATAAAAATTGATAGGAGTAACTGTTTTCGAGATATGAGCAAGAAACCAAAACACTGTTACCTTAATTAAGCGTTTGCATATAAGCAAATTTAGTACTATTAGTATTATTATTATTAATGTTATTGTTATTAATATGACGATTAAAGACAACTTTGAAACCTTTAGTGACTTTTATGTCTTCTTCTTTTTCCTCTACTAAAGTGTTAGACACAATTAAATTAGTTTAATTTCAGTTTTTCAAACATTTTATTTTAAAGCAAATTTTTGTTAAATATTATTTATATCCAACTCTATAACTCGCTTATGGTTGGTCCTACAAGAAAAATGCAAATAACTATTTTGTAGAATATTTTATCAGCTTTAATTTTGAAAGAAATATAAAAATTCATAGGAGTAACTGTTTTCGAGATATAAGCAAGAAACCAAAAAACTGTTACCTTAATAAAGCGCTTGCATATAAGCAGATTTAGTACTATTAGTATTATTATTATTAATGTTATTGTTATTAATATGACGACTAAAAACGATTCTGAAGACTTTGGTGACTTTTATGTCTTTTTTTTTCTCTACTAAAGTGTTAGACACAATTAATTTAGTTTAATTTCAGTATTTCAAACATTTTATTTTTAAGCAAGTTTTTGTTAAATATTATTTATATCCAACTTTATAACTCGCTTATGGTTGGTCTTACAAGAAAAATGCAAATAACTATTTTGTAGGAAATGTTATCAGCTTTAATTTTGAAAGAAAGATAAAAATTGATAGGAGTAACTGTTTTCGAGATATAAGCAAAAAACCAAAGTAAAAACTGTTACCGTTTCAGAACAAAAATGTAATTCAGTTTTCAATGTTTGAGACGAAGACGAAAATGCAGCATTTAAAATCGACTCTGAAGACTTCAGTGACTTATATGTCACCCCCTTTTTTTTTAATAAAGTATTGGACCTAATAAATTAAGTGTATTTTAAATCACAAGACATTTTCTGTTAAAGCACTTCTTTTTTAAATATTAATTATTTTCAATCTTATATCTCGCTTATGGTTAGTCCTACATAAAAAATGCAAATAACTATTTTGTAGGAAATTTTATCAGCTTGAATTTTAGTAAAAAGATAAAAATTGATAGGAGTAACTGTTTTCGAGATATGAGCAAGAAACCAAAACACTGTTACCTTAATTAAGCGTTTGCATATAAGCAAATTTAGTACTATTAGTATTATTATTATTAATGTTATTGTTATTAATATGACGATTAAAGACAACTTTGAAACCTTTAGTGACTTTTATGTCTTCTTCTTTTTCCTCTACTAAAGTGTTAGACACAATTAAATTAGTTTAATTTCAGTTTTTCAAACATTTTATTTTAAAGCAAATTTTTGTTAAATATTATTTATATCCAACTCTATAACTCGCTTATGGTTGGTCCTACAAGAAAAATGCAAATAACTATTTTGTAGAATATTTTATCAGCTTTAATTTTGAAAGAAAGACAAAAATTCATAGGAGTAACTGTTTTCGAGATATAAGCAAGAAACCAAAAAACTGTTACCTTAATAAAGCGCTTGCATATAAGCAGATTTAGTACTATTAGTATTATTATTATTAATGTTATTGTTATTAATATGACGACTAAAAACGATTCTGAAGACTTTGGTGACTTTTATGTCTTTTTCTTTTTTCTCTACTAAAGTGTTAGACACAATTAATTTAGTTTAATTTCAGTATTTCAAACATTTTATTTTTAAGTAAGTTTTTGTGAAATATTATTTATATCCAACTTTATAACTCGCTTATGGTTGGTCTTACAAGAAAAATGCAAATAACTATTTTGTAGGAAATGTTATCAGCTTTAATTTTGAAAGAAAGATAAAAATTGATAGGAGTAACTGTTTTCGAGATATAAGCAAAAAACCAAAGTAAAAACTGTTACCGTTTCAGAACAAAAATGTAATTCAGTTTTCAATGTTTGAGACGAAGACGAAAATGCAGCATTTAAAATCGACTCTGAAGACTTCAGTGACTTATATGTCACCCCCTTTTTTTTTTAATAAAGTATTGGACCTAATACATTAAGTGTATTTTAAATCACAAGACATTTTCTGATAAAGCACTTCTTTTTTAAATATTAATTATTTTCAATCTTATATCTCGCTTATGGTTAGTCCTACATAAAAAATGCAAATAACTATTTTGTAGGAAATTTTATCAGCTTGAATTTTAGTAAAAAGATAAAAATTAATAGGAGTAACTGTTTTCGAGATATGAGCAAGAAACCAAAACACTGTTACCTTAATTAAGCGTTTGCATATAAGCAAATTTAGTACTATTAGTATTATTATTATTAATGTTATTGTTATTAATATGACGATTAAAGACAACTTTGAAACCTTTAGTGACTTTTATGTCTTCTTCTTTTTCCTCTACTAAAGTGTTAGACACAATTAAATTAGTTTAATTTCAGTTTTTCAAACATTTTATTTTAAAGCAAATTTTTGTTAAATATTATTTATATCCAACTCTATAACTCGCTTATGGTTGGTCCTTCAAGAAAAATGCAAATAACTATTTTGTAGGAAATTTTATCAGCTTTAATTTTGACAGAAAGATAAAAATTCATAGGAGTAACTGTTTTCGAGATATAAGCAAGAAACCAATAAGAAAACTGTGACTGTTACTGAACAAAAATGTAATTCAGTTTTCAATGTTTGAGACGAAGACGAAAATGCAGCATTTAAAATCGACTCTGAAGACTTCAGTGACTTATATGTCACCCCCTTTTTTTTTAATAAAGTATTGGACCTAATAAATTAAGTGTATTTTAAATCACAAGACATTTTCTGTTAAAGCACTTCTTTTTTAAATATTAATTATTTTCAATCTTATATCTCGCTTATGGTTAGTCCTACATAAAAAATGCAAATAACAATTTTGTAGGAAATTTTATCAGCTTGAATTTTAGTAAAAAGATAAAAATTGATAGGAGTAACTGTTTTCGAGATATGAGCAAGAAACCAAAACACTGTTACCTTAATTAAGCGTTTGCATATAAGCAAATTTAGTACTATTAGTATTATTATTATTAATGTTATTGTTATTAATATGACGATTAAAGACAACTTTGAAACCTTTAGTGACTTTTATGTCTTCTTCTTTTTCCTCTACTAAAGTGTTAGACACAATTAAATTAGTTTAATTTCAGTTTTTCAAACATTTTATTTTAAAGCAAATTTTTGTTAAATATTATTTATATCCAACTCTATAACTCGCTTATGGTTGGTCCTACAAGAAAAATGCAAATAACTATTTTGTAGGAAATTTTATCAGCTTTAATTTTGACAGGAAGATAAAAATTGATAGGAGTAACTGTTTTCGAGATATAAGCAAAAAACCAATAAGAAAACTGTGACTGTTACTGAACAAAAATGTAATTCAGTTTTCAATGTTTGAGACGAAGACGAAACTGCAGCATTTAAAAACGACTCTGAAGACTTCAGTGACTTTTATGTCACTTCCTTTTTCTTCTAATAAAGTATTGGACCCAATAAATTAAGTGTATTTTAAATCACAAGACATTTTCTGTTAAAGCACTTCTTTTTAAATATTAATTATTTTCAATCATATATCTCGCTTATGGTTAGTCCTACATGAAAAATGCAAATAACTATTTTGTAGGAAATTTTATCAGCTTGAATTTTAGTAAAAAGATAAAAAATGATAGGAGTAACTGTTTTCGAGATATAAGCAAGAAACCAAAACACTGTTACCTTAATTAAGCGTTTGCATATAAGCAAATTTAGTACTATTAGTATTATTATTATTAATGTTATTGTTATTAATATGACAACTAAAGACAACTCTGAAACCTTTAGTGACTTTTATGTCTTTTCTTTTTTTCTCTACTAAAGTGTTAGACACAGTTAAATTAGTTTAATTTCCGTTTTTCAAACATTTTATTTTAAAGCAAATTTTTGTTAAATATTATTTATATCCAACTCTATAACTCGCTTATGGTTGGTCCTACAAGAAAAATGCAAATAACTATTTTGTAGAATATTTTATCAGCTTTAATTTTGAAAGAAAGACAAAAATTCATAGGAGTAACTGTTTTCGAGATATAAGCAAGAAACCAAAAAAACTGTTACCTTAATAAAGCGCTTGCATATAAGCAGATTTAGTACTATTAGTATTATTATTATTAATGTTATTGTTATTAATATGACGACTAAAAACGATTCTGAAGACTTTGGTGACTTTTATGTCTTTTTCTTTTTTCTCTACTAAAGTGTTAGACACAATTAATTTAGTTTAATTTCAGTATTTCAAACATTTTATTTTTAAGTAAGTTTTTGTTAAATATTATTTATATCCAACTTTATAACTCGCTTATGGTTGGTCTTACAAGAAAAATGCAAATAACTATTTTGTAGGAAATGTTATCAGCTTTAATTTTGAAAGAAAGATAAAAATTGATAGGAGTAACTGTTTTCGAGATATAAGCAAAAAACCAAAGTAAAAACTGTTACCGTTTCAGAACAAAAATGTAATTCAGTTTTCAATGTTTGAGACGAAGACGAAAATGCAGCATTTAAAATCGACTCTGAAGACTTCAGTGACTTATATGTCACCCCCTTTTTTTTTTTAATAAAGTATTGGACCTAATAAATTAAGTGTATTTTAAATCACAAGACATTTTCTGATAAAGCACTTCTTTTTTAAATATTAATTATTTTCAATCTTATATCTCGCTTATGGTTAGTCCTACATAAAAAATGCAAATAACTATTTTGTAGGAAATTTTATCAGCTTGAATTTTAGTAAAAAGATAAAAATTGATAGGAGTAACTGTTTTCGAGATATGAGCAAGAAACCAAAACACTGTTACCTTAATTAAGCGTTTGCATATAAGCAAATTTAGTACTATTAGTATTATTATTATTAATGTTATTGTTATTAATATGACGATTAAAGACAACTTTGAAACCTTTAGTGACTTTTATGTCTTCTTCTTTTTCCTCTACTAAAGTGTTAGACACAATTAAATTAGTTTAATTTCAGTTTTTCAAACATTTTATTTTAAAGCAAATTTTTGTTAAATATTATTTATATCCAACTCTATAACTCGCTTATGGTTGGTCCTACAAGAAAAATGCAAATAACTATTTTGTAGGAAATTTTATCAGCTTTAATTTTGACAGAAAGATAAAAATTCATAGGAGTAACTGTTTTCGAGATATAAGCAAGAAACCAAAAAACTGTTACCTTAATAAAGCGCTTGCATATAAGCAGATTTAGTACTATTAGTATTATTATTATTAATGTTATTGTTATTAATATGACGACTAAAAACGATTCTGAAGACTTTGGTGACTTTTATGTCTTTTTCTTTTTTCTCTACTAAAGTGTTAGACACAATTAATTTAGTTTAATTTCAGTATTTCAAACATTTTATTTTTAAGCAAGTTTTTGTTAAATATTATTTATATCCAACTTTATAACTCGCTTATGGTTGGTCTTACAAGAAAAATGCAAATAACTATTTTGTAGGAAATGTTATCAGCTTTAATTTTGAAAGAAAGATAAAAATTGATAGGAGTAACTGTTTTCGAGATATAAGCAAAAAACCAAAGTAAAAACTGTTACCGTTTCAGAACAAAAATGTAATTCAGTTTTCAATGTTTGAGACGAAGACGAAAATGCAGCATTTAAAATCGACTCTGAAGACTTCAGTGACTTATATGTCACCCCCTTTTTGTTTTAATAAAGTATTGGACCTAATAAATTAAGTGTATTTTAAATCACAAGACATTTTCTGTTAAAGCACTTCTTTTTTAAATTTTAATTATTTTCAATCTTATATCTCGCTTATGGTTAGTCCTACATAAAAAATGCAAATAACTATTTTGTAGGAAATTTTATCAGCTTGAATTTTAGTAAAAAGATAAAAATTGATAGGAGTAACTGTTTTCGAGATATGAGCAAGAAACCAAAACACTGTTACCTTAATTAAGCGTTTGCATATAAGCAAATTTAGTACTATTAGTATTATTATTATTAATGTTATTGTTATTAATATGACGATTAAAGACAACTTTGAAACTTTTAGTGACTTTTATGTCTTCTTCTTTTTCCTCTACGAAAGTGTTAGACACAATTAAATTAGTTTAATTTCAGTTTTTCAAACATTTTATTTTAAAGCAAATTTTTGTTAAATATTATTTATATCCAACTCTATAACTCGCTTATGGTTGGTCCTACAAGAAAAATGCAAATAACTATTTTGTAGGAAATTTTATCAGCTTTAATTTTGACAGAAAGATAAAAATTGATAGGAGTAACTGTTTTCGAGATATAAGCAAAAAACCAATAAGAAAACTGTGACTGTTACTGAACAAAAATGTAATTCAGTTTTCAATGTTTGAGACGAAGACGAAACTGCAGCATTTAAAAACGACTTTGAAGACTTCAGTGACTTTTATGTCACTTCCTTTTTCTTCTAATAAAGTATTGGACCCAATAAATTAAGTGTATTTTAAATCACAAGACATTTTCTGTTAAAGCACTTTTTTTTTAAATATTAATTATTTTCAATCATATCTCTCGCTTATGGTTAGTCCTACATGAAAAATGCAAATAACTATTTTGTAGGAAATTTTATCAGCTTGAATTTTAGTAAAAAGATAAAAATTGATAGGAGTAACTGTTTTTGAGATATAAGCAAGAAACCAAAACACTGTTACCTTAATTAAGCGTTTGCATATAAGCAAATTTAGTACTATTAGTATTATTATTATTAATGTTATTGTTATTAATATGACAACTAAAGACAACTCTGAAACCTTTAGTGACTTTTATGTCTTTTTCTTTTTCCTCTACTAAAGTGTTAGACTCAATTAATTTAGTTTAATTTCGGTTTTTCAAACATTTTATTTTAAAGCAAATTTTTGTTAAATATTATTTATATCCAACTCTATAACTCGCTTATGGTTGGTCCTACAAAAAAATGCAAACAACTATTTTGTAGGAAATTTTATCAGCTTTAATTTTGAAAAAAAGATAAAAATTGATAGGAGTAACTGTTTTCGAGATATAAGCAAGAAACCAAAAAAATGTTACGTTAATTAAGCGTTTGCATATAAGCAAATTTAGTACTATTAGTATTATTATTATTAATGTTATTGTTATTAATATGACGACTAAAGACGACTCTGAAACATTTAGTGACTTTTATGTCTTCTCTTTTTTCCTCTACTAAAGTGTTAGACACAATTAATTTAGTTTAATTCCGGTTTTTCAAGCATTTAATTTTAAAGCAAATTTTTGTTAAATATTATTTATATCCAACTCTATAACTCGTTTATGCTTGGTTCTACAAAAAAAATGTAAATAACTATTTTGTTGGAAATTTTATCAGCTTTAATTTTGAAAGAAAGATAAAATTTGATAGGAGTAACTGTTTTCGAGATATAAGCAAAAAACCAATAAGAAAACTGTAACTGTTACTGAACAAAAATGTAATTCAGTTTTCAATGTTTGAGACGAAGTCAAAAATGCAGCATTTAAAAACGACTCTGAAGACTTTAGTGACTTTTATGTCACCTCCTTTTTCTTCTAATAAAGTATTGGACCCAACAAATTAAGTGTATTTTAAATCACAAGACATTTTCTGTTAAAACACTTTTTTTTAATTAATAATTATTTTCAAACTTATATCTCGCTTATGGTTAGTTCTACATGAAAAATGCAAATAACTATTTTGTAGGAAATTTTATCACCTTTAATTTTGGTGAAAAAGTAAAAATTGATAGGAGTAACTGATTTCGAGATATAGGCAAAAAACAAAAAAACTGTTACCTTAATTAAGCGCTTGCATATAAGCAAATTTAGTACTACTAGTATTGTTATTATAAATGTTATTGTTATTAATATGACGACTAAAGACAACTTTAAGACTTTAGTGACTTTTATGTCTCCTCCTTTTTCCTCTACTAAAGTGTTAGACACAATTAATTTAGTTTAATTTCGGTTTTTCAAACATTTTATTTTAAAGCAAATTTTTGTTAAATATTAAAAACTATAAATTGGCTTAGATTGTCTAAAAACACAGATCACACATGATCTTTTGCATAAAAATGAGAAAACGCTCATGCAACACACAAAATAAGCTCCATTTTTCCTTTTTAAAAGTATTATTATTATTATTACTTTTGTTACTATTACTATTATTATTATTATTATTATTATTATTATTATTATTGTTATTATTATTATTATTATTATTATTATTATTATTATTATTATTATTATTATTATTATTATTATTATTATTATTATTATTATTATTATTATTATTAAAAACTTATATTAAACAGACAGAAAACGTCGTATTCTGACACAACTTAAAACACAGATCACACATGATCTTTTGCATAGAAATGAGAAAACGCTCATATAACACAAAATAAGCTTCATTTTGGCTTAGAAAACTAAGCTTACTTTTACTACTACTATTATTTTTATTTTTATTATTATTATTATTATTATTACTATTATTTTTATTATTATTATTACTATTATTATTATTATTATTATTATTATTATTATTATTAATATTATTATTATTAAAGACCGATTATAACTTTTGTATAGTAAATGTTTTTATACCAGTTTTAAAATGAGTTATTAATTTTAGACTTATTTCTTTGTATCACTTTAAAGATTTGCGTTATAGTCTTGACGAGAACTGTTAATTTCAAACGATTCTATGCTTTGAAACCACTATACTTTCACTGAACAGAGACAAAACGTCTGATTTCGCCTTTAAAAAACGATTTATGTCACAGTTTGGATTAAAACCAATGATTTTCGTTTATTCATTGTTACAAACAAGAAACCTTACATCAAAGAAACTGAAAATCTCTTATTCAGGCCCAGAAAATCAAATTACGTTTCAGTCTGGACACAAATTGCTTATTTTAGACGATTCTTTCTTTTGAACACGAAAACTTACATTAAAAAGATTAAAAACGTCTTATTCTGGCTTAAAACTGCAAATTATGTATTACTTTGGATAAAAGCAGTTTATCCTGATTACTCCTTTGCTTAGAATAGAGCAAACTTGTATAAAACTTAATGAAAACTTTAAATTTCGTTTCAAAGAAATAATTTACGTTATAGTTTTGACCAGAACTGTTAATTTCAAACGATTTTACGCCCCCAAACGAGAAAACTTTCACTAAACAGATGCCAAACGTCTTAGTTCGTTTTATAAAAACGACATGTTATAGTTTAAACAAAAAAATTATTTTCGTTGTTGTGTCAAAATAATTTATTTCGAATGATTCAATGGAGCGAAACGAGTAAACTTTTATATGACAGATGCAAAATACCATATTACCACATAAATCGTTATTTTAAAGCAAAGTATTAGCTTTTGCACTTGTTCAATTAAAGTTTGCTTACTTCGAAATATGTAGTCGTCCGAAATAATTTTTTTTTGTCAAAACTATAACGTAATTTGTTCTTTTGAGCTTGAATATAGAGTTTTCATTACGTTTTATAGTAGTTTACTCTACTCTAAGCATAGAATCAAACAGAGTAATCCGCTTTTGTTAAAACTGATACATAATTTGCTCTTATTTTCGAGAATAAGACATTTTCAATATGTTTGATAAAATTTTTCTTGTTTATAGCAAGGAATCGTTTAAAATAAGCTGTATTTGCCTAAACTGATACGTAATTCGATATTTGTGCATGGATACGATGTTTTCAGTTTCTTTGACGTGAAATTTCTTGTTGCAAAAGGTAATACTTTGCTTTAAAACAACGCTTTATATGGTAATATGTGGTTTTGCATCTGCCCCATAAAAGTTCATTAGTTTCGAATCATAATTTCGTTTGAAATAAACAGTGCTGGTCAAAACTACAACGTAAATTATTTCTTTGAGACGAAATTTAAAGTTTTCATTAAGTTTTATACAAGTTTACTCTATTCTAAGTAAAGGAGTAATCAGGATAAATTGCTTTTATCTAGAGTAATATATAATTTGCAGTTTTCAGCCAGAATAAGACGTTTTTTAATCTTTTTAATGTAAGTTTTCGTGTTCAAAACAAAGGATCGTCTAAAATAAGCAGTTTTTGTCCAGACTGAAACGTAATTCGAATTTCTGTGCCTAAATAAGGGGTTTTCAGTTTCTTTGATGTAAGGTTTCTTGTTTGTAACAATGAATTAACAAAAATAATTGGTTTTTATCCAAACTGTGGCATGAATCAGCTTTAAGACTATAACGCAAATCTTTTGTTTTGTGCTAAAATAAGACGTTTTTAGTCAGTTTGATATAAGCTTTCTTGTTCAAAGCAAAATATTGTCGAAAATCAACCGTTTTTGTCTAAACTGAAACAAAATTCGGTGGTTTGTGTCCGAATACAAAGTTTTCAGATTCTTTAATGTTAGGTTTGCTGCTTCTAACAAAGAATCAACGAAAATATTTTGTTTTAATACAAACTGCAATATAAAATGTCTTTATAGGACAAAACATGATGTTTGGCATCTGTTTATTAAAAATTTACTCGTTTGGAAGCATAGAATCATTCCAAATAAGCTATTCTCGTCGAAACTATAATGTAATTAGTATTTTGTGCTAGAATACAGCGTTTTTGTTAGATTTATTAACAATTTTGTCTATTTTAAGCAATGAAACGAATAGGATTAGCTGCCTTTATCCAAAGTGATACATAAATTGCTCTTTTATGCCAGATTAATACGTTTTTAGTCTGTTCGATGTAAGTTTTCTTGTTCAAAGCAAAAGATCGTCTAAAGTAAGCCGTTTTTGTTTGAACTGATGAACAATTCAGACTGAGAGTCAACAAAAATAATTTGTTTTAATCCAAACTGATAATTTTTGACCCTATAAGAGTCCTATAAGAGTCCGAGATACGCCGTTCTCGTCAAGTCTATAACGTAATTCGTTTTTTTGTGTCAGAATACGACGTTTTCTGTCTGTTTAATATAAGTTTTTAATAATAATAATAATAATAACTACAATAATAATAATAATAATAATAATAACAATAATAATAATAATAATAATAATAATAATAATAATAATAATAATAATAATAATAATAATAATAAAAATAATAATAGAAATAAAAGTAAGCTTAGTTTTCTAAGCAAAAATGATGCTTATTTTGTGTGTTATATGAGCGTTTTCTCATTTCTATGCAAGAGATCATCTGTGATCTGTGTTTTTAGGCAAGAAATTGAATAAAATTAATAACTCATTTTAAAACTGGTATAAAAACATTTACTATACAAAAGTTAATAATAATAATAATAATAATAATAATAATAATAGTAATAAAAGAAACAATAATAATAATAATAATAATAATAATAATAATAATAATAATAATAATAATAATAATGATAATAATACTTATAATAATAAATTTCTTTCTAAATTAAAGCTTAGTTTTTCTAAGCAAAAATGATGCTTATTTTGTGTTATCTGAGCGTTTTCTCATTTCTATGCAAGAGATCATCTGTGATCTGTGTTTTTAGGCAAGAAATTGTCTAAAATTAATAACTCATTTTAAAACTGGTATAAAAACATTTACTATACAAAAGTTATAATCGGTCTTTAATAATAATAATATTAAAATAATAATAATAATAATAATAGTAATAATAATAATAAAAATAATAGTAATAATAATAATAATAATAATAATAATAACAATAATAATAATAATAATAATAATAATAATAATAATAATAATAGTAATAGTAACAAAAGTAATAATAATAATAATACTTTTAAAAGGAAAAATGGAGCTTATTTTGTGTGTTACATGAGCGTTTTCTCATTTTTATGCAAAAGATCATGTGTGATCTGTGTTTTTAGGCAATCTAAGCCATTTTATAGTTTTTAATATTAACAAAAATTTGCTTTAAAATAAAATGTTGGAAAAACCGAAATTAAACTAAATTAATTGTGTCTAACACTTTAGTAGAGGAAAAAGGAGGAGACATAAAAGTCACTAAAGTCTTAAAGTTGTCTTTAGTCGTCATATTAATAACAATAACATTTATAATAACAATACTAGTAGTACTAAATTTGCTTATATGCAAGCGCTTAATTAAGGTAACAGTTTTTTTGTTTTTTGCCTATATCTCGAAAAACAGTTACTCCTATCAATTTTTACTTTTTCACCAAAATTAAAGGTGATAAAATTTCCTACAAAATAGTTATTTGCATTTTTCATGTAGAACTAACCATAAGCGAGATATAAGTTTGAAAATAATTATTAATTAAAAAAAGTGTTTTAACAGAAAATGTCTTGTGATTTAAAATACACTTAATTTGTTGGGTCCAATACTTTATTAGAAGAAAAAGGAGGTGACATAAAAGTCACTGAAGTCTTCAGAGTCGTTTTTAAATGCTGCATTTTTGACTTCGTCTCAACATTGAAAACTGAATTACATTTTTGTTCAGTAACAGTTACAGTTTTCTTATTGGTTTTTTGCTTATATCTCGAAAACAGTTACTCTTATCAAATTTTATCTTTCTTTCAAAATTAAAGCTGATAAAATTTCCAACAAAATAGTTATTTACATTTTTCTTGTAGGACCAAGCATAAACGAGTTATAGAATTGGATATAAATAATATTTAACAAAAATTTGCTTTAAAATAAAATGCTTGAAAAACCGGAATTAAACTAAATTAATTGTGTCTAACACTTTAGTAGAGGAAAAAGGAGAAGACATAAAAGTCACTAAATGTTTCAGAGTCGTCTTTAGTCGTCATATTAATAACAATAACATTAATAATAATAATACTAATAGTACTAAATTTGCTTATATGCAAACGCTTAATTAACGTAACATTTTTTTGGTTTCTTGCTTATATCTCGAAAACAGTTACTCCTATCAATTTTTATCTTTTTTTCAAAATTAAAGCTAATAAAATTTCCTACAAAATAATTATTTGCATTTTTTTGTAGGACCAACCATAAGCGAGTTATAGAGTTGGATATAAATAATATTTAACAAAAATTTGCTTTAAAATAAAATGTTTGAAAAACCGAAATTAAACTAAATTAATTGAGTCTAACACTTTAGTAGAGGAAAAAGAAAAAGACATAAAAGTCACTAAAGGTTTCAGAGTTGTCTTTAGTTGTCATATTAATAACAATAACATTAATAATAATAATACTAATAGTACTAAATTTGCTTATATGCAAACGCTTAATTAAGGTAACAGTGTTTTGGTTTCTTGCTTATGTCTCAAAAACAGTTACTCCTATCAATTTTTATCTTTTTACTACAATTCAAGCTGATAAAATTTCCTACAAAATAGTTATTTGCATTTTTCATGTAGGACTAACCATAAGCGAGATATATGATTGAAAATAATTAATATTTAAAAAAAAAGTGCTTTAACAGAAAATGTCTTGTGATTTAAAATACACTTAATTTATTGGGTCCAATACTTTATTAGAAGAAAAAGGAAGTGACATAAAAGTCACTGAAGTCTTCAGAGTCGTTTTTAAATGCTGCAGTTTCGTCTTCGTCTCAAACATTGAAAACTGAATTACATTTTTGTTCAGTAACAGTCACAGTTTTCTTATTGGTTTTTTGCTTATATCTCGAAAACAGTTACTCCTATCAATTTTTATCTTTTTGTCAAAATTAAAGCTGATAAAATTTCCTACAAAATAGTTATTTGCATTTTTCTTGTAGGACCAACCATAAGCGAGTTATAGAGTTGGATATAAATAATATTTAACAAAAATTTGCTTTAAAATAAAATGTTTGAAAAACTGAAATTAAACTAATTTAATTGTGTCTAACACTTTAGTAGAGGAAAAAGAAGAAGACATAAAAGTCACTAAAGGTTTCAAAGTTGTCTTTAATCGTCATATTAATAACAATAACATTAATAATAATAATACTAATAGTACTAAATTTGCTTATATGCAAACGCTTAATTAAGGTAACAGTGTTTTGGTTTCTTGCTCATATCTCGAAAACAGTTACTCCTATCAATTTTTATTTTTTTACTAAAATTCAAGCTGATAAAATTTCCTACAAAATAGTTATTTGCATTTTTTATGTAGGACTAACCATAAGCGAGATATAAGATTGAAAATAATTAATATTTAAAAAAGAAGTGCTCTAACAGAAAATGTCTTGTGATTTAAAATACACTTAATTTATTAGGTCCAATACTTTATTAAAAAAAAAAAGGGGGTGACATATAAGTCACTGAAGTCTTCAGAGTCGATTTTAAATGCTGCATTTTCGTCTTCGTCTCAAACATTGAAAACTGAATTACATTTTTGTTCTGAAACGGTAACAGTTTTTACTTTGGTTTTTTGCTTATATCTCGAAAACAGTTACTCCTATCAATTTTTATCTTTCTTTCAAAATTAAAGCTGATAACATTTCCTACAAAATAGTTATTTGCATTTTTCTTGTAGGACCAACCATAAGCGAGTTATAAAGTTGGATATAAATAATATTTAACAAAAACTTGCTTAAAAATAAAATGTTTGAAATACTGAAATTAAACTAAATTAATTGTGTCTAACACTTTAGTAGAGAAAAAAGAAAAAGACATAAAAGTCACCAAAGTCTTCAGAATCGTTTTTAGTCGTCATATTAATAACAATAACATTAATAATAATAATACTAATAGTACTAAATCTGCTTATATGCAAGCGCTTTATTAAGGTAACAGTTTTTTGGTTTCTTGCTTATATCTCGAAAACAGTTACTCCTATAAATTTTTGTCTTTCTTTCAAAATTAAAGCTGATAAAATATTCTACAAAATAGTTATTTGCATTTTTCTTGTAGGACCAACCATAAGCGAGTTATAGAGTTGGATATAAATAATATTTAACAAAAATTTGCTTTAAAATAAAATGTTTGAAAAACTGAAATTAAACTAATTTAACTGTGTCTAACACTTTAGTAGAGAAAAAGGAAAAGACATAAAAGTCACTAAAGGTTTCAGAGTTGTCTTTAGTTGTCATATTAATAACAATAACATTAATAATAATAATACTAATAGTACTAAATTTGCTTATATGCAAACGCTTAATTAAGGTAACAGTGTTTTGGTTTCTTGCTTATATCTCGAAAACTGTTACTCCTATCAATTTTTATCTTTTTACTAAAATTCAAGCTGATAAAATTTCCTACAAAATAGTTATTTGCATTTTTCATGTAGGACTAACCATAAGCGAGATATATGATTGAAAATAATTAATATTTAAAAAAAAAGTGCTTTAACAGAAAATGTCTTGTGATTTAAAATACACTTAATTTATTAGGTCCAATACTTTATTAAAAAAAAAAGGGGGTGACATATAAGTCACTGAAGTCTTCAGAGTCGATTTTAAATGCTGCATTTTCGTCTTCGTCTCAAACATTGAAAACTGAATTACATTTTTGTTCTGAAACGGTAACAGTTTTTACTTTGGTTTTTTGCTTATATCTCGAAAACAGTTACTCCTATCAATTTTTATCTTTCTTTCAAAATTAAAGCTGATAACATTTCCTACAAAATAGTTATTTGCATTTTTCTTGTAGGACCAACCATAAGCGAGTTATAAAGTTGGATATAAATAATATTTAACAAAAACTTGCTTAAAAATAAAATGTTTGAAATACTGAAATTAAACTAAATTAATTGTGTCTAACACTTTAGTAGAGAAAAAAGAAAAAGACATAAAAGTCACCAAAGTCTTCAGAATCGTTTTTAGTCGTCATATTAATAACAATAACATTAATAATAATAATACTAATAGTACTAAATCTGCTTATATGCAAGCGCTTTATTAAGGTAACAGTTTTTTGGTTTCTTGCTTATATCTCGAAAACAGTTACTCCTATGAATTTTTGTCTTTCTTTCAAAATTAAAGCTGATAAAATATTCTACAAAATAGTTATTTGCATTTTTCTTGTAGGACCAACCATAAGCGAGTTATAGAGTTGGATATAAATAATATTTAACAAAAATTTGCTTTAAAATAAAATGTTTGAAAAACTGAAATTAAACTAATTTAACTGTGTCTAACACTTTAGTAGAAAAAAAAAGGAAAAGACATAAAAGTCACTAAAGGTTTCAGAGTTGTCTTTAGTTGTCATATTAATAACAATAACATTAATAATAATAATACTAATAGTACTAAATTTGCTTATATGCAAACGCTTAATTAAGGTAACAGTGTTTTGATTTCTTGCTTATATCTCGAAAACAGTTACTCCAATCAATTTTTATCTTTTTACTAAAATTCAAGCTGATAAAATTTCCTACAAAATAGTTATTTGCATTTTTCATGTAGGACTAACCATAAGCGAGATATATGATTGAAAATAATTAATATTTAAAAAAAAAGTGCTTTAACAGAAAATGTCTTGTGATTTAAAATACACTTAATTTATTGGGTCCAATACTTTATTAGAAGAAAAAGGAAGTGACATAAAAGTCACTGAAGTCTTCAGAGTCGTTTTTAAATGCTGCAGTTTCGTCTTCGTCTCAAACATTGAAAACCGAATTACATTTTTGTTCAGTAACAGTCACAGTTTTCTTATTGGTTTTTTGCTTATATCTCGAAAACAGTTACTCCTATCAATTTTTATCTTTTTTTTCAAAATTAAAGCTGATAAAATTTCCTACAAAATAGTTATTTGCATTTTTCTTGTAGGACCAACCATAAGCGAGTTATAGAGTTGGATATTAATAATATTTAACAAAAATTTGCTTTAAAATAAAATGTTTGAAAAACTGAAATTAAACTAATTTAATTGTGTCTAACACTTTAGTAGAGGAAAAAGAAGAAGACATAAAAGTCACTAAAGGTTTCAAAGTTGTCTTTAATCGTAATATTAATAACAATAACATTAATAATAATAATACTAATAGTACTAAATTTGCTTATATGCAAACGCTTAATTAAGGTAACAGTGTTTTGGTTTCTTGCTTATAACTCGAAAACAGTTACTCCTATCAATTTTTATCTTTTCACTAAAATTAAAGCTGATAAAATTTCCTACAAAATAGTTAATTGCATTTTTAATGTAGGACTAACCATAAGCGAGATATAAGTTTGAAAATAATTAAAATTTAAAAAAAAGTGCTTCAACAGAAAATGTCTTGTGATTTAAAATACACTTAATTTATTGGGTCCAATACTTTATTAGAAGAAAAAAGAGGTGACAGAAAGGTCACTGAAGTCTTTAGAGTCGTTTGTAAATGCTGCATTTTTGTCTTCGTCTCAAACATTGAAAACTGAATTACATTTTTGTTCAGTAACTGTTACAGTTTTCTTATTGGTTTTTTGCTTATATCTCGAAAACAGTTGCTCCTATCAATTTTTATCTTTCTTTTAAAATTAAAGCTGATAAAGCTTCCTACAAAATAGTTGTTTGCATTTTTCTTGTAGGACCAACCATAAGCGAGTTATAGAGTTGGATATAAATAATATTTAACAAAAATTTGCTTTAAATAAAATGTTTGAAAAACCGAAATTAAACTAAATTAATTGAGTCTAACACTTTAGTAGAGAAAAAAGAAAAAGACATAAAAGTCACCAAAGTCTTCAGAATCGTTTTTAGTCGTCATATTAATAACAATAACATTATTAATAATAATACTAATAGTACTAAATCTGCTTATATGCAAGCGCTTTATTAAGGTAACAGTTTTTTGGTTTCTTGCTTATATCTCGAAAACAGTTACTCCTATCAATTTTTATCTTTTTTTCAAAATTAAAGCTGATAAAATTTCCTACAAAATAGTTATTTGCATTTTTCTTGTAGGACCAACCATAAGCGAGTTATAGAGTTGGATATAAATAATATTTAACAAAAATTTGCTTTAAAATAAAATGTTTGAAAAACTGAAATTAAACTAATTTAATTGTGTCTAACACTTTAGTAGAGGAAAAAGAAGAAGACATAAAAGTCACTAAAGGTTTCAAAGTTGTCTTTAATCGTCATATTAATAACAATAACATTAATAATACTAATACTAATAGTACTAAATTTGCTTATATGCAAACGCTTAATTAAGGTAACAGTGTTTTGGTTTCTTGCTCATATCTCGAAAACAGTTACTCCTATCAATTTTTATCTTTTTACTAAAATTCAAGCTGATAAAATTTCCTACAAAATAATTATTTGCATTTTTTATGTAGGACTAACCATAAGCGAGATATAAGATTGAAAATAATTAATATTTAAAAAAGAAGTGCTTTAACAGAAAATGTCTTGTGATTTAAAATACACTTAATTTATTAGGTCCAATACTTTATTAGAAAAAAAGGGGGTGACATATAAGTCACTGAAGTCTTCAGAGTCGATTTTAAATGCTGCATTTTCGTCTTCGTCTCAAACATTGAAAACTGAATTATATTTTTGTTCTGAAACGGTAACAGTTTTTACTTTGGTTTTTTGCTTATATCTCGAAAACAGTTACTCCTATCAATTTTTATCTTTCTTTCAAAATTAAAGCTGATAACATTTCCTACAAAATAGTTATTTGCATTTTTCTTGTAGGACCAACCATAAGCGAGTTATAAAGTTGGATATAAATAATATTTAACAAAAACTTGCTTAAAAATAAAATGTTTGAAATACTGAAATTAAACTAAATTAATTGTGTCTAACACTTTAGTAGAGAAAAAAGAAAAAGACATAAAAGTCACCAAAGTCTTCAGAATCGTTTTTAGTCGTCATATTAATAACAATAACATTAATAATAATAATACTAATAGTACTAAATCTGCTTATATGCAAGCGCTTTATTAAGGTAACAGTTTTTTGGTTTCTTGCTTATATCTCGAAAACAGTTACTCCTATGAATTTTTGTCTTTCTTTCAAAATCAAAGCTGATAAAATATTCTACAAAATAGTTATTTGCATTTTTCTTGTAGGACCAACCATAAGCGAGTTATAGAGTTGGATATAAATAATATTTAACAAAAATTTGCTTTAAAATAAAATGTTTGAAAAACTGAAATTAAACTAATTTTACTGTGTCTAACACTTTAGTAGAGAAAAAACGAAAAAACATAAAAGTCACTAAAGGTTTCAGAGTTGTCTTTAGTTGTCATATTAATAACAATAACATTAATAATAATAATACTAATAGTTCTAAATTTGCTTATATGCAAACGCTTAATTAAGGTAACAGTGTTTTGGTTTCTTGCTTATATCTCGAAAACAGTTACTCCTATCAATTTTTATCTTTTTACTAAAATTCAAGCTGCTAAAATTTCCTACAAAATAATTATTTGCATTTTTCATGTAGGACTAACCATAAGCGAGATATATGATTGAAAATAATTAATATTTAAAAAAGAAGTGCTTTAACAGAAAATGTCTTGTGATTTAAAATACACTTAATTTATTAGGTCCAATACTTTATTAGAAAAAAAGGGGGTGACATATAAGTCACTGAAGTCTTCAGAGTCGATTTTAAATGCTGCATTTTCGTCTTCGTCTCAAACATTGAAAACTGAATTATATTTTTGTTCTGAAACGGTAACAGTTTTTACTTTGGTTTTTTGCTTATATCTCGAAAACAGTTACTCCTATCAATTTTTATCTTTCTTTCAAAATTAAAGCTGATAACATTTCCTACAAAATAGTTATTTGCATTTTTCTTGTAGGACCAACCATAAGCGAGTTATAAAGTTGGATATAAATAATATTTAACAAAAACTTGCTTAAAAATAAAATGTTTGAAATACTGAAATTAAACTAAATTAATTGTGTCTAACACTTTCGTAGAGAAAAAAGAAAAAGACATAAAAGTCACCAAAGTCTTCAGAATCGTTTTTAGTCGTCATATTAATAACAATAACATTAATAATAATAATACTAATAGTACTAAATCTGCTTATATGCAAGCGCTTTATTAAGGTAACAGTTTTTTGGTTTCTTGCTTATATCTCGAAAACAGTTACTCCTATGAATTTTTGTCTTTCTTTCAAAATCAAAGCTGATAAAATATTCTACAAAATAGTTATTTGCATTTTTCTTGTAGGACCAACCATAAGCGAGTTATAGAGTTGGATATAAATAATATTTAACAAAAATTTGCTTTAAAATAAAATGTTTGAAAAACTGAAATTAAACTAATTTTACTGTGTCTAACACTTTAGTAGAGAAAAAACGAAAAAACATAAAAGTCACTAAAGGTTTCAGAGTTGTCTTTAGTTGTCATATTAATAACAATAACATTAATAATAATAATACTAATAGTTCTAAATTTGCTTATATGCAAACGCTTAATTAAGGTAACAGTGTTTTGGTTTCTTGCTTATATCTCGAAAACAGTTACTCCTATCAATTTTTATCTTTTTACTAAAATTCAAGCTGCTAAAATTTCCTACAAAATAATTATTTGCATTTTTCATGTAGGACTAACCATAAGCGAGATATATGATTGAAAATAATTAATATTTAAAAAAGAAGTGCTTTAACAGAAAATGTCTTGTGATTTAAAATACACTTAATTTATTAGGTCCAATACTTTATTAGAAAAAAAGGGGGTGACATATAAGTCACTGAAGTCTTCAGAGTCGATTTTAAATGCTGCATTTTCGTCTTCGTCTCAAACATTGAAAACTGAATTATATTTTTGTTCTGAAACGGTAACAGTTTTTACTTTGGTTTTTTGCTTATATCTCGAAAACAGTTACTCCTATCAATTTTTATCTTTCTTTCAAAATTAAAGCTGATAACATTTCCTACAAAATAGTTATTTGCATTTTTCTTGTAGGACCAACCATAAGCGAGTTATAAAGTTGGATATAAATAATATTTAACAAAAACTTGCTTAAAAATAAAATGTTTGAAATACTGAAATTAAACTAAATTAATTGTGTCTAACACTTTATTAATGTTATTAATAACAATAACATTAATAATAATAATACTAATAGTACTAAATTTGCTTATATGCAAACGCTTAATTAAGGTAACAGTGTTTTGGTTTCTTGCTCATATCTCGAAAACAGTTACTCCTATCAATTTTTATCTTTCTTTCAAAATTAAAGCTGATAACATTTCCTACAAAATAGTTATTTGCATTTTTCTTGTGGGACCAATCATAAGCGAGTTATAAAGTTGGATATAAATAATATTTAACAAAAACTTGCTTAAAAATAAAATGTTTGAAATACTGAAATTAAACTAAATTAATTGTGTCTAACACTTTAGTAGAGAAAAAAGAAAAAGACATAAAAGTCACCAAAGTCTTCAGAATCGTTTTTAGTCGTCATATTAATAACAATAACATTAATAATAATAATACTAATAGTACTAAATCTGCTTATATGCAAGCGCTTTATTAAGGTAACAGTTTTTTGGTTTCTTGCTTATATCTCGAAAACAGTTACTCCTATCAATTTTTATCTTTTTACTAAAATTCAAGCTGCTAAAATTTCCTACAAAATAATTATTTGCATTTTTCATGTAGGACTAACCATAAGCGAGATATATGATTGAAAATAATTAATATTTAAAAAAGAAGTGCTTTAACAGAAAATGTCTTGTGATTTAAAATACACTTAATTTATTAGGTCCAATACTTTATTAGAAAAAAAGGGGGTGACATATAAGTCACTGAAGTCTTCAGAGTCGATTTTAAATGCTGCATTTTCGTCTTCGTCTCAAACATTGAAAACTGAATTATATTTTTGTTCTGAAACGGTAACAGTTTTTACTTTGGTTTTTTGCTTATATCTCGAAAACAGTTACTCCTATCAATTTTTATCTTTCTTTCAAAATTAAAGCTGATAACATTTCCTACAAAATAGTTATTTGCATTTTTCTTGTAGGACCAACCATAAGCGAGTTATAAAGTTGGATATAAATAATATTTAACAAAAACTTGCTTAAAAATAAAATGTTTGAAATACTGAAATTAAACTAAATTAATTGTGTCTAACACTTTCGTAGAGAAAAAAGAAAAAGACATAAAAGTCACCAAAGTCTTCAGAATCGTTTTTAGTCGTCATATTAATAACAATAACATTAATAATAATAATACTAATAGTACTAAATCTGCTTATATGCAAGCGCTTTATTAAGGTAACAGTTTTTTGGTTTCTTGCTTATATCTCGAAAACAGTTACTCCTATGAATTTTTGTCTTTCTTTCAAAATCAAAGCTGATAAAATATTCTACAAAATAGTTATTTGCATTTTTCTTGTAGGACCAACCATAAGCGAGTTATAGAGTTGGATATAAATAATATTTAACAAAAATTTGCTTTAAAATAAAATGTTTGAAAAACTGAAATTAAACTAATTTTACTGTGTCTAACACTTTAGTAGAGAAAAAACGAAAAAACATAAAAGTCACTAAAGGTTTCAGAGTTGTCTTTAGTTGTCATATTAATAACAATAACATTAATAATAATAATACTAATAGTTCTAAATTTGCTTATATGCAAACGCTTAATTAAGGTAACAGTGTTTTGGTTTCTTGCTTATATCTCGAAAACAGTTACTCCTATCAATTTTTATCTTTTTACTAAAATTCAAGCTGCTAAAATTTCCTACAAAATAATTATTTGCATTTTTCATGTAGGACTAACCATAAGCGAGATATATGATTGAAAATAATTAATATTTAAAAAAGAAGTGCTTTAACAGAAAATGTCTTGTGATTTAAAATACACTTAATTTATTAGGTCCAATACTATATTAGAAAAAAAGGGGGTGACATATAAGTCACTGAAGTCTTCAGAGTCGATTTTAAATGCTGCATTTTCGTCTTCGTCTCAAACATTGAAAACTGAATTATATTTTTGTTCTGAAACGGTAACAGTTTTTACTTTGGTTTTTTGCTTATATCTCGAAAACAGTTACTCCTATCAATTTTTATCTTTCTTTCAAAATTAAAGCTGATAACATTTCCTACAAAATAGTTATTTGCATTTTTCTTGTAGGACCAACCATAAGCGAGTTATAAAGTTGGATATAAATAATATTTAACAAAAACTTGCTTAAAAATAAAATGTTTGAAATACTGAAATTAAACTAAATTAATTGTGTCTAACACTTTAGTAGAGAAAAAAGAAAAAGACATAAAAGTCACCAAAGTCTTCAGAATCGTTTTTAGTCGTCATATTAATAACAATAACATTAATAATAATAATACTAATAGTACTAAATCTGCTTATATGCAAGCGCTTTATTAAGGTAACAGTTTTTTGGTTTCTTGCTTATATCTCGAAAACAGTTACTCCTATGAATTTTTGTCTTTCTTTCAAAATCAAAGCTGATAAAATATTCTACAAAATAGTTATTTGCATTTTTCTTGTAGGACCAACCATAAGCGAGTTATAGAGTTGGATATAAATAATATTTAACAAAAATTTGCTTTAAAATAAAATGTTTGAAAAACTGAAATTAAACTAATTTTACTGTGTCTAACACTTTAGTAGAGAAAAAACGAAAAAACATAAAAGTCACTAAAGGTTTCAGAGTTGTCTTTAGTTGTCATATTAATAACAATAACATTAATAATAATAATACTAATAGTTCTAAATTTGCTTATATGCAAACGCTTAATTAAGGTAACAGTGTTTTGGTTTCTTGCTTATATCTCGAAAACAGTTACTCCTATCAATTTTTATCTTTTTACTAAAATTCAAGCTGCTAAAATTTCCTACAAAATAATTATTTGCATTTTTCATGTAGGACTAACCATAAGCGAGATATATGATTGAAAATAATTAATATTTAAAAAAGAAGTGCTTTAACAGAAAATGTCTTGTGATTTAAAATACACTTAATTTATTAGGTCCAATACTTTATTAGAAAAAAAGGGGGTGACATATAAGTCACTGAAGTCTTCAGAGTCGATTTTAAATGCTGCATTTTCGTCTTCGTCTCAAACATTGAAAACTGAATTATATTTTTGTTCTGAAACGGTAACAGTTTTTACTTTGGTTTTTTGCTTATATCTCGAAAACAGTTACTCCTATCAATTTTTATCTTTCTTTCAAAATTAAAGCTGATAACATTTCCTACAAAATAGTTATTTGCATTTTTCTTGTAGGACCAACCATAAGCGAGTTATAAAGTTGGATATAAATAATATTTAACAAAAACTTGCTTAAAAATAAAATGTTTGAAATACTGAAATTAAACTAAATTAATTGTGTCTAACACTTTCGTAGAGAAAAAAGAAAAAGACATAAAAGTCACCAAAGTCTTCAGAATCGTTTTTAGTCGTCATATTAATAACAATAACATTAATAATAATAATACTAATAGTACTAAATCTGCTTATATGCAAGCGCTTTATTAAGGTAACAGTTTTTTGGTTTCTTGCTTATATCTCGAAAACAGTTACTCCTATGAATTTTTGTCTTTCTTTCAAAATCAAAGCTGATAAAATATTCTACAAAATAGTTATTTGCATTTTTCTTGTAGGACCAACCATAAGCGAGTTATAGAGTTGGATATAAATAATATTTAACAAAAATTTGCTTTAAAATAAAATGTTTGAAAAACTGAAATTAAACTAATTTAATTGTGTCTAACACTTTAGTAGAGAAAAAAGAAAAAGACATAAAAGTCACTAAAGGTTTCAAAGTTGTCTTTAATCGTCATATTAATAACAATAACATTAATAATAATAATACTAATAGTACTAAATTTGCTTATATGCAAACGCTTAATTAAGGTAACAGTGTTTTGGTTTCTTGCTCATATCTCGAAAACAGTTACTCCTATCAATTTTTATCTTTTTTTCAAAATTAAAGCTGATAACATTTCCTACAAAATAGTTATTTGCATTTTTCTTGTGGGACCAACCATAAGCGAGTTATAAAGTTGGATATAAATAATATTTAACAAAAACTTGCTTAAAAATAAAATGTTTGAAATACTGAAATTAAACTAAATTAATTGTGTCTAACACTTTAGTAGAGAAAAAAGAAAAAGACATAAAAGTCACCAAAGTCTTCAGAATCGTTTTTAGTCGTCATATTAATAACAATAACATTAATAATAATATTACTAATAGTACTAAATCTGCTTATATGCAAGCGCTTTATTAAGGTAACAGTTTTTTGGTTTCTTGCTTATATTTCGAAAACAGTTACTCCTATGAATTTTTGTCTTTTTTTCAAAATTAAAGCTGATAAAATTTCCTACAAAATAGTTGTTTGCATTTTTCTTGTAGGACCAACCATAAGCGAGTTATAGAGTTGGATATAAATACTTTTTAACAAAAATTTGCTTTAAAATAAAATGTTTGAAAAACTGAAATTAAACTAATTTAATTGTGTCTAACACTTTAGTAGAGAAAAAAGGAAAAGACATAAAAGTCACTAAAGGTTTCAGAGTTGTCTTTAGTTGTCATATTAATAACAATAACATTAATAATAATAATACTAATAGTACTAAATTTGCTTATATGCAAACGCTTAATTAAGGTAACAGTGTTTTGGTTTCTTGCTTATATCTCGAAAACAGTTACTCCTATCAATTTTTATCTTTTTACTAAAATTCAAGCTGATAAAATTTCCTATAAAATATTTATTTGCATTTTTCATGTAGGGCTAACCATAAGCGAGATATATGATTGAAAATAATTAATATTTAAAAAAAAAGTGCTTTAACAGAAAATGTCTTGTGATTTAAAATACACTTAATTTATTGGGTCCAATACTTTATTAGAAGAAAAAGGAAGTGACATAAAAGTCACTGAAGTCTTCAGAGTCGTTTTTAAATGCTGCAGTTTCGTCTTCGTCTCAAACATTGAAAACTGAATTACATTTTTGTTCAGTAACAGTCACAGTTTTCTTATTGGTTTTTTGCTTATATCTCGAAAACAGTTACACCTATCAATTTTTATCTTTCTATCAAAATTAAAGCTGATAAAATTTCCTACAAAATAGTTATTTGCATTTTTCTTGTAGGACCAACCATAAGCGAGTTATAGAGTTGGAAATAAATAATATTTAACAAAAATTTGCTTTAAAATAAAATGTTTGAAAAACTGAAATTAAACTAATTTAATTGTGTCTAACACTTTAGTAGAGGAAAAAGAAGAAGACATAAAAGTCACTAAAGGTTTTAAAGTTGTCTTTAATCGTCATATTAATAACAATAACATTAATAATAATAATACTAATAGTACTAAATTTGCTTATATGCAAACGCTTAATTAAGGTAACAGTGTTTTGGTTTCTTGCTCATATCTCGAAAACAGTTACTCCTATCAACTTTTATCTTTTTACTAAAATTCAAGCTGATAAAATTTCCTACAAAATAATTATTTGCATTTTTTATGTAGGACTAACCATAAGCGAGATATAAGATTGAAAATAATTAATATTTAAAAAAGAAGTGCTTTAACAAAAAATGTCTTGTGATTTAAAATACACTTAATTTATTAGGTCCAATACTTTATTAGAAAAAAAAGGGAGTGACATATAAGTCACTGAAGTCTTCAGAGTCGATTTTAAATGCTGCATTTTCGTCTTCGTCTCAAACATTGAATACTGAATTACATTTTTGTTCTGAAACGGTAACAGTTTTTACTTTGGTTTTTTGCTTATATCTCGAAAACAGTTACTCCTATCAATTTTTATCTTTCTTTCAAAATTAAAGCTGATAACATTTCCTACAAAATAGTTATTAGCATTTTTCTTGTAGGACCAACCATAAGCGAGTTATAAAGTTGGATATAAATAATATTTAACAAAAACTTGCTTAAAAATAAAATGTTTAAAATACTGAAATTAAACTAAATTAATTGTGTCTAACACTTTAGTAGAGAAAAAAGAAAAAGACATAAAAGTCACCAAAGTCTTCAAAATCGTTTTTAGTCGTCATATTAATAACAATAACATTAATAATAATAATACTAATAGTACTAAATCTGCTTATATGCAAGCGCTTTATTAAGGTAACAGTTTTTTGGTTTCTTGCTTATATCTCGAAAACAGTTACTCCTATGAATTTTTGTCTTTCTTGTCTTCTTCTTTTTCCTCTACTAAAGTGTTAGACACAATTAAATTAGTTTAATTTCAGTTTTTCAAACATTTTATTTTAAAGCAAATTTTTGTTAAATATTATTTATATCCAACTCTATAACTCGCTTATGGTTGGTCCTACAAGAAAAATGCAAATAACTATTTTGTAGGAAATTTTATCAGCTTTAATTTTGACAGAAAGATAAAAATTGATAGGAGTAACTGTTTTCGAGATATAAGCAAAAAACCAATAAGAAAACTGTGACTGTTACTGAACAAAAATGTAATTCAGTTTTCAATGTTTGAGACGAAGACGAAACTGCAGCATTTAAAAACGACTTTGAAGACTTCAGTGACTTTTATGTCACTTCCTTTTTCTTCTAATAAAGTATTGGACCCAATAAATTAAGTGTATTTTAAATCACAAGACATTTTCTGTTAAAGCACTTTTTTTTAAATATTAATTATTTTCAATCTGATATCTCGCTTATGGTTAGTCCTACATAAAAAATGCAAATAACTATTTTGTAGGAAATTTTATCAGCTTGAATTTTAGTAAAAAGATAAAAATTGATAGGAGTAACTGTTTTCGAGATATGAGCAAGAAACCAAAACACTGTTACCTTAATTAAGCGTTTGCATATAAGCAAATTTAGTACTATTAGTATTATTATTATTAATGTTATTGTTATTAATATGACGATTAAAGACAACTTTGAAACCTTTAGTGACTTTTATGTCTTCTTCTTTTTCCTCTACTAAAGTGTTAGACACAATTAAATTAGTTTAATTTCAGTTTTTCAAACATTTTATTTTAAAGCAAATTTTTGTTAAATATTATTTATATCCAACTCTATAACTCGCTTATGGTTGGTCCTACAAGAAAAATGCAAATAACTATTTTGTAGGAAATTTTATCAGCTTTAATTTTGAAAGAAAGATAAAAATTGATAGGAGTAACTGTTTTCGAGATATAAGCAAAAAACCAATAAGAAAACTGTGACTGATACTGAACAAAAATGTAATTCAGTTTTCAATGTTTGAGACGAAGACGAAACTGCAGCATTTAAAAACGACTTTGAAGACTTCAGTGACTTTTATGTCACTTCCTTTTTCTTCTAATAAAGTATTGGACCCAATAAATTAAGTGTATTTTAAATCACAAGACATTTTCTGTTAAAGCACTTCTTTTTTAAATATTAATTATTTTCAATCATATATCTCGCTTATGGTTAGTCCTACATGAAAAATGCAAATAACTATTTTGTAGGAAATTTTATCAGCTTGAATTTTAGTAAAAAGATAAAAATTGATAGGAGTAACTGTTTTCGAGATATAAGCAAGAAACCAAAACACTGTTACCTTAATTAAGCGTTTGCATATAAGCAAATTTAGTACTATTAGTATTATTATTATTAATGTTATTGTTATTAATATGACAACTAAAGACAACTCTGAAACCTTTAGTGACTTTTATGTCTTTTCCTTTTTTCTCTACTATAGTGTTAGACACAGTTAAATTAGTTTAATTTCCATTTTTCAAACATTTTATTTTAAAGCAAATTTTTGTTAAATATTATTTATATCCAACTCTATAACTCGCTTATGGTTGGTCCTACAAGAAAAATGCAAATAACTATTTTGTAGAATATTTTATCAGCTTTAATTTTGAAAGAAAAACAAAAATTCATAGGAGTAACTGTTTTCGAGATATAAGCAAGAAACCAAAAAACTGTTACCTTAATAAAGCGCTTGCATATAAGCAGATTTAGTACTATTAGTATTATTATTATTAATGTTATTGTTATTAATATGACGACTAAAAACGATTCTGAAGACTTTGGTGACTTTTATGTCTTTTTCTTTTTTCTCTACTAAAGTGTTAGACACAATTAATTTAGTTTAATTTCAGTATTTCAAACATTTTATTTTTAAGCAAGTTTTTGTTAAATATTATTTATATCCAACTTTATAACTCGCTTATGGTTGGTCTTACAAGAAAAATGCAAATAACTATTTTGTAGGAAATGTTATCAGCTTTAATTTTGAAAGAAAGATAGAAATTGATAGGAGTAACTGTTTTCGAGATATAAGCAAAAAGCCAAAGTAAAAACTGTTACCGTTTCAGAACAAAAATGTAATTCAGTTTTCAATGTTTGAGACGAAGACGAAAATGCAGCATTTAAAATCGACTCTGAAGACTTCAGTGACTTATATGTCACCCCCTTTTTTTTTTAATAAAGTATTGGACCTAATAAATTAAGTGTATTTTAAATCACAAGACATTTTCTGTTAAAGCACTTCTTTTTTAAATATTAATTATTTTCAATCTTATATCTCGCTTATGGTTAGTCCTACATAAAAAATGCAAATAACTATTTTGTAGGAAAATTTATCAGCTTGAATTTTAGTAAAAAGATAAAAACTGATAGGAGTAACTGTTTTCGAGATATGAGCAAGAAACCAAAACACTGTTACCTTAATTAAGCGTTTGCATATAAGCAAATTTAGTACTATTAGTATTATTATTATTAATGTTATTGTTATTAATATGACGATTAAAGACAACTTTGAAACCTTTAGTGACTTTTATGTCTTCTTCTTTTTCCTCTACTAAAGTGTTAGACACAATTAAATTAGTTTAATTTCAGTTTTTCAAACATTTTATTTTAAAGCAAAGTTTTGTTAAATATTATTTATATCCAACTCTATAACTCGCTTATGGTTGGTCCTACAAGAAAAATGCAAATAACTATTTTGTAGGAAATGTTATCAGCTTTAATTTTGAAAGAAAGATAGAAATTGATAGGAGTAACTGTTTTCGAGATATAAGCAAAATGCCAAAGTAAAAACTGTTACCGTTTCAGAACAAAAATGTAATTCAGTTTTCAATGTTTGAGACGAAGACGAAAATGCAGCATTTAAAATCGACTCTGAAGACTTCAGTGACTTATATGTCACCCCCTTTTTTTTTTTAATAAAGTATTGGACCTAATAAATTAAGTGTATTTTAAATCACAAGACATTTTCTGTTAAAGCACTTCTTTTTTAAATATTAATTATTTTCAATCTTATATCTCGCTTATGGTTAGTCCTACATAAAAAATGCAAATAACTATTTTGTAGGAAAATTTATCAGCTTGAATTTTAGTAAAAAGATAAAAACTGATAGGAGTAACTGTTTTCGAGATATGAGCAAGAAACCAAAACACTGTTACCTTAATTAAGCGTTTGCATATAAGCAAATTTAGTACTATTAGTATTATTATTATTAATGTTATTGTTATTAATATGACGATTAAAGACAACTTTGAAACCTTTAGTGACTTTTATGTCTTCTTCTTTTTCCTCTACTAAAGTGTTAGACACAATTAAATTAGTTTAATTTCAGTTTTTCAAACATTTTATTTTAAAGCAAAGTTTTGTTAAATATTATTTATATCCAACTCTATAACTCGCTTATGGTTGGTCCTACAAGAAAAATGCAAATAACTATTTTGTAGGAAATTTTATCAGCTTTAATTTTGACAGAAAGATAAAAATTTATAGGAGTAACTGTTTTCGAGATATAAGCAAGAAACCAAAAAACTGTTACCTTAATAATGCGCTTGCATATAAGCAGATTTAGTACTATTAGTATTATTATTATTAATGTTATTGTTATTAATATGACGACTAAAAACGATTCTGATGACTTTGGTGACTTTTATGTCTTTTTCTTTTTTCTCTACTAAAGTGTTAGACACAATTAATTTAGTTTAATTTCAGTATTTCAAACATTTTATTTTTAAGCAAGTTTTTGTTAAATATTATTTATATCCAACTTTATAACTCGCTTATTGTTGGTCTTACAAGAAAAATGCAAATAACTATTTTGTAGGAAATGTTATCAGCTTTAATTTTGAAAGAAAGATAAAAATTGATAGGAGTAACTGTTTTCGAGATATAAGCAAAAAACCAAAGTAAAAACTGTTACCGTTTCAGAACAAAAATGTAATTCAGTTTTCAATGTTTGAGACAAAGACGAAAATGCAGCATTTAAAATCGACTCGGAAGACTTCAGTGACTTTTATGTCTCCTCCTTTTTCTTCTAATAAAGTATTGGACCCATTAAATTAAGTGTATTTTAAATCACAAGACATTTTCTGTCAAAGCACTTTTTTTTAAATATTAATTATTTTCAAACTTATATCCCGCTTATGGTTAGTCCTACATAAAAAATGCAAACAACTATTTTGTAGAAAATTTTATCAGCCTTAATTTTTGTAAAAAGATAAAAATTGATAGGAGTAACTGTTTTCGAGATATAAGCAAGAAACTGTTGCCTTAATTAAGCGCTTGCATATAAGCAAATTTAGTAATATTAGTATTATTATTATTAATGTTATTGTAATTAATATGACGACTAAAAACGACTCTCAAGACTTTGGTGACTTTTATGTCTTCTCCTTTTTCTTCTACTAATGTGTTAGTCTTAATTAATTTAGTTTAATTTCGGATTTTCAAACATTTTATTTTAAAGCAAATTTTTGTTAAATATTATTTATATCCAACTCCATAACTCGTTTATGCTTGGTCCTACAAGAAAAATGTAAATAACTATTTTGTTGGAAATTTTATCAGCTTTAATTTTGAAAAAAAGATAAAATTTGATAGGAGTAACAGTTTTCGAGATATAAGCAAAAAACCAATAAGAAAACTGTAACTGTTACTGAACAAAAATGTAATTCAGTTTTCAATGTTTGAGGCGAAGACGAAAATGCAGCATTTAAAAACGACTCTGAAGACTTCAGTGACTTTTATGTCACCTCCTTTTTCTTCTAATAAAGTATTGGACCCAATAAATTAAGTGTATTTTAAATCACAAGACATTTTCTGTTAAAGCACTTTTTTTTTAAATATTAATTATTTTCAAACTTATATCTCGCTTATGGTTAGTCCTACATAAAAAATGCAAATAAGTATTTTGTAGGAAATTTTATCAGCTTTAATTTTAGTGAAAAGATAAAAATTGATAGGAGTAACTGTTTTCGAGATATAAGCAAGAAACCAAAAAACTGTTACCTTAATTAGGGGCTTACATATAAGCAAATTTAGTACTAAAAACCACTCTGAAAACTTTGGTGACTTTTATGTCACCTCCTTTTTTTTCTAATAAAGTATTGAACCCATTAAATTAAGTGTATTTTAAATCACAAGACATTTTCTGTTAAAGCACTTTTTCTTTAAATATTAATTATTTTCAAACTTATATCTCGCTTATGGTTAGTTCTACATAAAAAATGCAAATAGCTATTTTGTAGGAAATTTTATCAGCTTTAATTTTAGTAAAAAGATAAAAATTGATAGGAGTAACTGTTTTCGAGATATAAGCAAGAAACTGTTATCTTAATTAAGCGCTTGCATATAAGCAAATTTAGTAATATTAGAATTATTATTATTAATGTTATTGTTATTAATATGACGATTAAAAACGACTCTCAAGACTTTGGTGACTTTTATGTCTTCTCCTTTTTCCTATACTAAAGTGTTAGACTCAATTTATTTAGTTTAATTTCAGTTTTTCAAACATTTTATTTTAAAGCAAATTTTTGTTAATGATTATTTATATCCAACACTATAACTCGCTTATAGTTGGTCTTACAAAAAAAATGCAAATAACTATTTTGTAGGAAATTTTATCAGCTTTAATTTTGAAAGAAAGATAAAAATTGATAAGAGTAATAGTTTTTGAGATATAAGCAAAAAACCAAAGTGAAAACTGTTACAGTTACTGAACAAAAATGTAATTCAGTTTTCATTGTTTGAGACGAAGACGAAAATGCAGCATTTAAAAACGACTCTTAAAACTTTAGTGACTTTTATGTCACCTCCCTTTTCTTCTAATAAAGTATTGGACCCAATAAATTAAGTGTATTATAAATCACAAGACATTTTCTGTTAAACACTTTTTTTTTAAATATTAATTATTTTCAAACTTATATCTCGCTTATGGTTAGTCCTACATAAAAAATGCAAATAACTATTTTGTAGGAAATTTTATCAGCTTTAATTTTTGTAAAAAGATAAAAATTGATAGGAGTAACTGTTTTCGAGATATAAGCAAGAAACTGTTGCCTTAATTAAGCGCTTGCATATAAGCAAATTTAGTAATATTAGTATTATTATTATTAATGTTATTGTTATTAATATGACGACTAAAAACGACTCTCAAGATTTTGGTGACTTTTATGTCTTCTCCTTTTTCCTCTACTAATGTGTTAGTCTTAATTAATTTAGTTTAATTTCGGATTATCAAACATTTTATTTTAAAGCAAATTTTTGTTAAAGATTATTTATATCCAACTCTATAACTCGCTTATGGTTGGTCTTACAAAAAAAATGCAATTAACTATTTTGTAGGAAATTTTATCAGCTTTAATTATTATTATTATTATTATTATTATTATTATTATTATTATTATTATCATTATTATTATTATTATTATTATTAACTTTTGTATAGTAAATGTTTTTATACCAGTTTTAAAATGAGTTATTAATTTTATTCAATTTCTTGCCTAAAAACACAGATCACAGATTATTTCTTGCATAGAAATGAGTAAACGCTCATATAACACACAAAATAAGCTTCATTTTTGCATAGAAAACTAAGCTTACTTTTATTACTATTATTATTATTATTACTATTATTATTATTATTATTATTATTATTATTATTATTATTAACTTTTGTATAGTAAATGTTTTTATACCAGTTTTAAAATGAGTTATTAATTTTAGACAATTTCTTGCCTAAAAACACAGATCACAGATGATTTCTTGCATAGAAATGAGAAAACGCTCATATATCACACAAAATAAGCTTCATTTTTGCTTAGAAAACTAAGCTTACTTTTATTACTATTATTATTTTCATTATTATTATTATTAATATTATTATTATTATTACTATTATTAATATTATTATTATTATTATTATTATTATTATTGTTATTATTATTATTAAAAACATATTAAACAGACAGAAAACGTCGTATTCTGACACAAAAAAACGAATTACGTTATAAACTTGACGAGAACGGCGTATCTCGGACTCTTATAGGACTCTTATAGGGTCAAAAAGTATCAGTGTGGATTAAAACAAATTATTTTTGTTGAGTCTCAGTCTGAATTGTTTATCAGTTCAAACAAAAACGGCTTATTTTAGTCGATCTTTTGCTTTGAACAAGAAAACTTACGTCGAACAGACTAAAAAGGTATTAATCTGGCATAAAAGAGCAATTTATGTATCACTTTGAATAAAGGCAGCTAATCCTATTCGTTTCATTGCTTAAAATAGACAAAATTGTTAATAAATCTAACAAAAACGCTGTATTCTAGCACAAAATACTAATTACATTATAGTTTCGACGAGAATAGCTTATTTGGAATGATTCTATGCTTCCAAACGAGTAAATTTTTATTAAACAGATGCCAAACATCATGTTTTGTCCTATAAAGACATTTTATATTGCAGTTTGTATTAAAACAAAATATTTTCGTTGATTCTTTGTTAGAAGCAGCAAACCTAACATTAAAAAATCTGAAAACTTTGTATTCGGACACAAACCACCGAATTTTGTATCAGTTTAGACAAAAACGGTTGATTTTCGACAATATTTTGCTTTGAACAAGAAAACTTATATCAAACTGACTAAAAACGTCTTATTTTAGCACAAAACAAAAGATTTGCGTTATAGTCTTAACGAGAGCTGTTAATTTCAAACGGTTCTTTGCTTTGAAACGAGTAAACTTTCACTGTACAGCGGAAAAACATCTTATTTCGCCTTTTAAAAACGATTCATGCCACAATTTGGATAAAAACCAATTATTTTCGTTAATTCATTGTTACAAACATGAAACCTTACATCAAAGTAACTGAAAACCCCTTATTCAGGCACAGAAATTCGAATTACATTTCAGTCTGGACAAAAACTGCTTACTTTAGACGATCCTTTGTTTTAAATACAAAAACTTACATTAAAAAGAATAAATACATCTTATTCTGGCTGAAAACTGCAAATTATATATTACTCTAGATAAAAGCAATTTATCCTGATTACTCCTTTCCTTAGAATAGAGTAAACTTGTATAAAACTTAATGAAAACTTTAAATTTCGTCTCAAAGAAATAATTTACGTTATAGTTTTGACCAGCACTGTTTATTTCAAACGATTTTATGATTCGAAACTAATGAACTTTTATGGGGCAGATGCAAAACCACATATTACCATATAAAGCGTTGTTTTAAAGCAAATTATTACCTTTTGCAACAAGAAATTTCACGTCAAAGAAACTGAAAACAGCGTATCCATGCACAAATATCGAATTACGTATCAGTTTAGGCAAATACAGCTTATTTTAAACGATTCCTTGCTATAAACAAGAAAAATTTTATCAAACATATTGAAAATGTCTTATTCTCGAAAATAAGAGCAAATTATGTATCAGTTTTAACAAAAGCGGATTACTCTGTTTGATTCTATGCTTAGAGTAGAGTAAACTACTATAAAACGTAATGAAAACTCTATATTCAAGCTCAAAAGAACAAATTACGTTATAGTTTTGACAAAAAAAATTATTTCGGACGACTACATATTTCGAAGTAAGCAAACTTTAATTGAACAAGTGCAAAAGCTAATACTTTGCTTTAAAATAACGATTTATGTGGTAATATGGTATTTTGCATCTGTCCTATAAAAGTTTACTCGTTTCGCTCCATTGAATCATTCGAAATAAATTATTTTGACACAACAACGAAAATAATTTGTTTTTGTTTAAACTGTAACATAAGTCGTTTTTATAAAACGAACTAAGACGTTTGGCATCTGTATAGTGAAAGTTTTCTCGTTTGGGGGCATAAAATCGTTTGAAATTAAGAGTTCACAGTTTGGATTAAAACCAATGATTTTCGTTTATTCATTGTTACAAACAAGAAACCTTACATCAAAGAAACTGAAAACCTCTTATTCAGGCCCAGAAAATCAAATTACGTTTCAGTCTGGACACAAATTGCTTATTTTAGACGATTCTTTCTTTTGAACACGAAAACTTACATTAAAAAGATTAAAAACGTCTTATTCTGGCTCAAAACTGCAAATTATGTATTACTTTGGATAAAAGCAGTTTATCCTGATTACTCCTTTGCTTAGAATAGAGCAAACTTGTATAAAACTTAATGTAAACTTTAAATTTCGTCTCAAAGATATAATTTACGTTTAGTTTTGACCAGAACTGTTAATTTCAAACGATTTTATGCCCCAAACGAGAAAACTTTCACTAAACAGATGCCAAACGTCTTAGTTCGTTTTATATAAACGACATGTTACAGTTTAAACAAATAATTATTTTCGTTGTTGTGTCAAAATAATTTATTTCGAATGATTCAATGGAGCGAAACGAGTAAACTTTTATAGTACAGATGCAAAATACCATATTACCACATAAATCGTTATTTTAAAGCAAAGTATTAGCTTTTGCACTTGTTCAATTTTTTTTTTCTCAAAACTATAACGTAATTTGTTCTTTTGAGCTTGAATATAAAGTTTTCATTACGTTTTATAGTAGTTTACTCTACTCTAAGCATAGAATCAAACAGAGTAATCCGCTTTTGTTAAAACTGATACATAATTTGCTCTTATTTTCAAGAATAAGACATTTTCAATATGTTTGATAAAATTTTTCTTGTTTATAGCAAGGAATCGTTTAAAATAAGCTGTATTTGCCTAAACTGATACGTAATTCGATATTTGTGCATGGATACGATGTTTTCAGTTTCTTTGACGTGAAATTTCTTGTTGCAAAAGGTAATAATTTGCTTTAAAACAACGCTTTATATGGTAATATGTGGTTTTGCATCTGCCCCATAAAAGTTCATTAGTTTCGAATCATTAAATCGTTTGAAATAAACAGTGCTGGTCAAAACTATAACGTAAATTATTTCTTTGAGACAAAATTTAAAGTTTTCATTAAGTTTTATACAAGTTTACTCTATTCTAAGTAAAGGAGTAATCAGGATAAATTGCTTTTATCTAGAGTAATATATAATTTGCAGTTTTCAGCCAGAATAAGACGTTCTTAATCTTTTTAATGTAAGTTTTTGTATTCAAAACAAAGGATCGTCTAAAGTAAGCAGTTTTTGTCCAGACTGAAACGTAATTCGAATTTCTGTGCCTAAATAAGGGGTTTTCAGTTTCTTTGATGTAAGGTTTCTTGTCTGTAACAATGAATTAACAAAAATAATTGGTTTTTATCCAAACTGTGGCATGAATCAGCTTTAAGACTATAACGCAAATCTTTTGTTTTGTGCTAAAATAAGACGTTTTTAGTCAGTTTGATATAAGTTTTCTTGTTCAAAGCAAAATATTGTCGAAAATCAACCGTTTTTGTCTAAACTGATACAAAATTCGGTGGTTTGTGTCCGAATACAAAGTTTTCAGATTCTTTAATGTTAGGTTTGCTGCTTCTAACAAAGAATCAACGAAAATATTTTGTTTTAATACAAACTGCAATATAAAATGTCTTTATAGGACAAAACATGATGTTTGGCATCTGTTTAATAAAAATTTACTCGTTTGGATGCATAGAATCATTCCAAATAAGCTATTCTCGTCGAAACTATAATGTAATTAGTATTTTGTGCTAGAATACAGCGTTTTTGTTAGATTTATTAACAATTTTGTCTATTTTAAGCAATGAAACGAATAGGATTAGCTGCCTTTATCCAAAGTGATACATAAATTGCTCTTTTAGGCCAGATTAATACGTTTTTAGTCTGTTCGATGTAAGTTTTCTTGTTCAAAGCAAAAGATCGTCTAAAATAAGCCGTTTTTGTTTAAACTGATAAACAATTCAGACTGAGACTCAACAAAAATAATTTGTTTTAATCCAAACTGATACTTTTTGACCTTATAAGAGTCCTATAAGTGTCCGAGATACGCCGTTCTCGTCAAGTCTATAACGTAATTCGTTTTTTTGTGACAGAATACGACGTTTTCTGTCTGTTTAATATAAGTTTTTAATAATAATAATAATAACAATAATAATAATAATAATAATAATAATAATAATAATAATAATAATAATAATAATAATAGTAATAATAATAATAATATTAATAATAATAATAATGAAAATAATAATAGTAATAAAAGTAAGCTTAGTTTTCTAAGCAAAAATGAAGCTTATTTTGTGTGTTATATGAGCGTTTTTTCATTTCTATGCAAGAAATCATCTGTGATCTGTGTTTTTAGGCAAGAAATTGTCTAAAATTAATAACTCATTTTAAAACTGGTATAAAAATATTTACTATACAAAAGTTAATAATAATAATAATAATAATAATAATAATAATAATAATAATAATAATAGTAATAATAATAATAATAGTAATAAAAGTAAGCTTAGTTTTCTATGCAAAAATGAAGCTTATTTTGTGTGTTATATGAGCGTTTACTCATTTCTATGCAAGAAATAATCTGTGATCTGTGTTTTTAGGCAAGAAATTGAATAAAATTAATAACTCATTTTAAAACTGGTATAAAAACATTTACTATACAAAAGTTAATAATAATAATAATAATAATAATAATGATAATAATAATAATAATAATAATAATAATAATAATAATAATATTAATAATAATAATAATAATAATAATAATAATAATAATAATAATAATAATGATAATAATACTTATAATAATGAATTTCTTTCTAAATTAAAGCTTAGTTTTTCTAAGCAAAAATGATGCTTATTTTGTGTTATCTGAGCGTTTTCTCATTTCTATGCAAGAGATCATCTGTGATCTGTGTTTTTAGACAAGAAATTGTCTAAAATTAATAACTCATTTTAAAACTGGTATAATAACATTTACTATACAAAAGTTATAATCGGTTTTTAATAATAATTATATTAATAATAATAATAATAATAATAATAGTAATAATAATAATAAAAATAATAGTAATAATAATAATAATAATAATAATAATAATAATAATAATAGTAATAGTAACATAAGTAATAATAATAATAATACTTTTAATAAGGAAAAATGGAGCTTATTTTGTGTGTTACATGAGCGTTTTCTCATTTCTATGCAAAAGATCATGTGTGATCTGTGTTTTTAGGCAATCTAAGCCGATTTATAGTTTTTAATATTTAACAAATATTTGCTTTAAAATAAAATGTTTGAAAAACTGAAATTAAACTAAATTAATTGTGTCTAACACTTTAGTAGAGGAAAAAGGAGGAGACATAAAAGTCACTAAAGTCTTAGAGTTGTCTTTAGTCGTCATATTAATAACAATAACATTTATAATAACAATAATAGTAGTACTAAATTTGCTTATATGCAAGCGCTTAATTAAGGTAACAGTTTTTTTGTTTCTTGCTTATATCTCGAAAACAGTTACTCCTATCAATTTTTATCTTTTTACTAAAATTAAAGCTGATAAAATTTCCTACAAAATAGTAATTTGCATTTTTCATGTAGGACTAACCATAAGCGAGATATAAGTTTGAAAATAATTAATATTTAAAAAAAAAGTGTTTTAACAGAAAATGTCTTGGGATTTAAAATACACTTAATTTATTGGGTCCAATAGTTTATTAGAAGAAAAAGGAGGTGACATAAAAGTCACTGAAGTCTTCAGAGTCGATTTTAAATGCTGCATTTTCGTCTTCGTCTCAAACATTGAAAACTGAATTACATTTTTGTTCAGTAACAGTTACAGTTTTCTTATTGGCTTTTTGCTTATATCTCGAAAACTGTTACTCCTATCAATTTTTATCTTTATTTCAAAATTAAAGCTGATAAAATTTCCTACAAAATCGTTATTTGCATTTTTCATGTAGGACTAACCATAAGCGAGTTATAGAGTTGGATATAAATAATATTTAACAAAAATTTGCTTTAAAATAAAATGTTTGAAAAACTGAAATTAAACTAATTTAATTGGGTCTAACACTTTAGTAGAGGAAAAAGAAAAAGACATAAAAGTCACTAAAGGTTTCAGAGTCGTCTTTAGTCGTCATATTAATAACAATAACATTAATGATAATAATACTAATAGTACTAAATTTGCTTATATGCAAACGCTTAATTAAGGTAACAGTGTTTTGGTTTCTTGCTTATATCTCGAAAACAGTTACTCCTATCAATTTTTATCTTTTACTAAAATTAAAGCTGATAAAATTTCCTACAAAATAGTAATTAGCATTTTTCATGTAGGACTAACCATAAGCGAGATATAAGTTTGAAAATAACTAATATTTAAAAAAAAGTGCTTTAACAGAAAATGTCTTGTGATTTAAAATACACTTAATTTATTGGGTCCAATACTTTATTAGAAGAAAAAGGAGGTGACATAAAAGTCACTGAAGTCTTCAGAGTCGATTTTAAATGCTGCATTTTCGTCTTCGTCTCAAACATTGAAAACTGAATTACATTTTTGTTCAGTAACAGTTACAGTTTTCTTATTGGTTTTTTGCTTATATCTTGAAAACTGTTACTCCTATCAATTTTTATCTTTCTTTCAAAATTAAAGCTGATAAAATTTCCTACAAAATCGTTATTAGCATTTTTCTTGTAGGACCAACCATAAGCGAGTTATAGAGTTGGATATAAATAATATTTAACAAAAATTTGCTTTAAAATAAAATGTTTGAAAAACTGAAATTAAACTAGTTTAATTGTGTCTACCACTTTAGTAGAGAAAAAAGAAAAAGACATAAAAGTCACTAAAGGTTTCAGAGTCGTCTTTAGTCGTCATATTAATAACAATAACATTAATAATAATAATATTAATAGTACTAAATTTGCTTATATGCAAACGCTTAATTAAGGTAACAGTGTTTTGGTTTCTTGCCTATATCTCGAAAACAGTTACTCCTATCAATTTTTAGCTTATACTAAAATTAAAGCTGATAAAATTTTCTACAAAATAGTTATTTGCATTTTTCTTGTAGGACCAAGCATAAGCGAGTTATAGAAATGGATATAAATAATATTTAACAAAAATTTGCTTTAAAATAAAATGTTTGAAATACTGAAATTAAACTAAATTAATTGTGTCTAACACTTTAGTATAGGAAAAAGGAGAAGACATAAAAGTCACCAAAGTCTTTAGAGTCTTTTTTAGTCGTCATTTTAATAACAATAACATTAATAATAATAATACTAATAGTACTAAATTTGCTTATATGCAAGCGCTTTATTACGGTAACAGTTTTTTGGTTTTTTGCTTATATCTCGAAAACAGTTACTCCTATTAATTTTTATCTTTTTACTAAAATTAAAGCTGATAAAATTTCCTACAAAATAGTTATTTGCATTTTTCTTGTAGGACCAAGCATAAGCGAGTTATAGAGATGGATATAAATAATGTTTAACAAAAATTTGCTTTAAAATAAAATGTTTGAAATACTGAAATTAAACTAAATTAATTGTGTCTAACACTTTAGTAGAGGAAAAAGAAAAAGACATAAAAGTCACTAAAGGTTTCAGAGTCGTCTTTAGTCGTCATATTAATAACAATAACATTAATAATAATAATACTAATAGTACTAAATTTGCTTATATGCAAACGCTTAATTAAGGTAACAGTGTTTTGGTTTCTTGCTTATATCTCGAAAACAGTTACTTCTATCAATTTTTATCTTTTTACTAAAATTAAAGCTGATAAAATTTCCTACAAAATAGTTATTTGCATTTTTTTGTAAGACCAACCATAAGCGAGTTATAGAGTTGGAAATAAATAATCTTCAACAAAAATTTGCTTTAAAATAAAATGTTTGAAAAACCGAAATTAAACTAAATTAATTGAGTCTAACATTTTAGTATAGGAAAAAGGAGAAGACATAAAAGTCACCAAAGTCTTTAGAGTTTTTTTTAGTCGTCATTTTAATAACAATAACATTAATAATAATAATACTAATAGTACTAAATTTGCTTATATGAAAGCGCTTTATTAAGGTAACAGTTTTTTGGTTTTTTGCTTATATCTCGAAAACAGTTACTCCTATCAATTTTTATCTTTCTACTAAAATTAAAGCTGATAAAATTTCCTACAAAATAGTTATTTGCATTTTTTTTGTAGGACCAAGCATAAGCGAGTTATAGAGATGGATATAAATAATATTTAACAAAAATTTGCTTTAAAATAAAATGTTTGAAATACTGAAATTAAACTAAATTAATTGTGTCTAACACTTTAGTAGAGGAAAAAGAAAAAGACATAAAAGTCACTAAAGGTTTTAGAGTCGTCTTTAGTCGTCATATTAATAACAATAACATTAATAATAATAATACTAATAGTACTAAATTTGCTTATATGCAAGCGCTTAATTAAGGTAACAGTTTCTTGCTTATATCTCGAAAACAGTTACTCCTATCAATTTTTATTTTTTACTAAAATTAAAGCTTATAAAATTTCCTACAAAATAGTTATTTGCATTTTTTATGTAGAACTAACCATAAGCGAGATATAAGTTTGAAAATAATTAATATTTAAAGAAAAAGTGCTTTAACAGAAAATGTCTTGTGATTTAAAATACACTTAATTTAATGGGTCCAATACTTTATTAGAAGAAAAAAGAGGTGACAAAAAAGTCACCAAAGTTTTCAGAGTTGTTTTTAGTACTAAATTTGCTTATATGTAAGCCCTTAATTAAGGTAACAGTTTTTTGGTTTCTTGCTTATATCTCGAAAACAGTTACTCCTATCAATTTTTATCTTTTCACTAAAATTAAAGCTGATAAAATTTCCTACAAAATAGTTATTTGCATTTTTTATGTAGGACTAACCATAAGCGAGATATAAGTTTGTAAATAATTAATATTTAAAAAAAAATTGCTTTAACAGAAAATGTCTTGTGATTTAAAATACACTTAATTTAATGGGTCCAATACTTTATTAGAAGAAAAAAAAGGTGACATAAAAGTCACTGAAGTTTTCAGAGTTGTTTTTAAATGCTGCATTTTCGTCTTAGTCTCAAATATTGAAAACTGAATTACATTTTTGTTCAGTAACAGTTACAGTTTTCTTATTGGTTTTTTGCTTATATCTCGAAACCAGTTACTTCTATCAATTTTTACCTTTTTTTCAAAATTAAAGCTGATAAAATTTCCTACAAAATAGTTAATTGCATTTTTTTTGTAAGACCAACCATAAGCGAGTGATAGAGTTGGATATAGATAATCTTTAACAAAAATTTGCTTTAAAATAAAATGTTTGATAATCCGAAATTAAACTAAATTAATTAAGACTAACACATTAGTAGAGGAAAAAGGAGAAGACATAAAAGTCACCAAAATCTTGAGAGTCGTTTTTAGTCGTCATATTAATAACAATAACATTAATAATAATAATACTAATATTACTAAATTTGCTTATATGCAAGCGCTTAATTAAGGCAACAGTTTCTTGCTTATATCTCGAAAACAGTTACTCCTATCAATTTTTATCTTTTTACAAAAATTAAAGCTGATAAAATTTCCTACAAAATAGTTATTTGCATTTTTTATGTAGGACTAACCATAAGCGAGATTTAAGTTTGAAAATAATTAATATTTAAAAAAAAAGTGTTTGACAGAAAATGTCGTGTGATTTATAATACACTTAATTTATTGGGTCCAATACTTTATTAGAAGAAAAGGGAGGTGACATAAAAGTCACTAAAGTTTTAAGAGTCGTTTTTAAATGCTGCATTTTCGTCTTCGTCTCAAACAATGAAAACTGAATTACATTTTTGTTCAGTAACTGTAACAGTTTTCACTTTGGTTTTTTGCTTATATCTCGAAAACAATTACTCTTATCAATTTTTATCTTTCTTTCAAAATTAAAGCTGATAAAATTTCCTACAAAATAGTTATTTGCATTTTTCTTGTAGGACCAAGCATAAGCGAGTTATAGAGATGGATATAAATAATATTTAACAAAAATTTGCTTTAAAATAAAATGTTTGAAATACTGAAATTAAACTAAATTAATTGTGTCTAACACTTTAGTAGAGGAAAAAGAAAAAGACATAAAAGTCACTAAAGGTTTCAGAGTCGTCTTTAGTCGTCATATTAATAACAATAACATTAATAATAATAATACTAATAGTACTAAATTTGCTTATATGCAAACGCTTAATTAAGGTAACAGTGTTTTGGTTTCTTGCTTATATCTCGAAAACAGTTACTTCTATCAATTTTTATCTTTCTACTAAAATTAAAGCTGATAAAATTTCCTACAAAATAGTTATTTGCATTTTTTTTGTAGGACCAAGCATAAGCGAGTTATAGAGATGGATATAAATAATATTTAACAAAAATTTGCTTTAAAATAAAATGTTTGAAATACTGAAATTAAACTAAATTAATTGTGTCTAACACTTTAGTAGAGGAAAAAGAAAAAGACATAAAAGTCACAAAAGGTTTTAGAGTCGTCTTTAGTCGTCATATTAATAACAATAACATTAATAATAATAATACTAATAGTACTAAATTTGCTTATATGCAAGCGCTTAATTAAGGTAACAGTTTCTTGCTTATATCTCGAAAACAGTTACTCCTATCAATTTTTATCTTTTTACTAAAATTAAAGCTTATAAAATTTCCTACAAAATAGTTATTTGCATTTTTTATGTAGAACTAACCATAAGCGAGATATAAGTTTGAAAATAATTAATATTTAAAGAAAAAGTGCTTTAACAGAAAATGTCTTGTGATTTAAAATACACTTAATTTAATGGGTCCAATACTTTATTAGAAGAAAAAAGAGGTGACATAAAAGTCACCAAAGTTTTCAGAGTTGTTTTTAGTACTAAATTTGCTTATATGTAAGCCCTTAATTAAGGTAACAGTTTTTTGGTTTCTTGCTTATATCTCGAAAACAGTTACTCCTATCAATTTTTATCTTTTCACTAAAATTAAAGCTGATAAAATTTCCTACAAAATAGTTATTTGCATTTTTTATGTAGGACTAACCATAAGCGAGATATAAGTTTGTAAATAATTAATATTTAAAAAAAAATTGCTTTAACAGAAAATGTCTTGTGATTTAAAATACACTTAATTTAATGGGTCCAATACTTTATTAGAAGAAAAAAAAGGGACATAAAAGTCACTGAAGTTTTCAGAGTTGTTTTTAAATGCTGCATTTTCGTCTTAGTCTCAAATATTGAAAACTGAATTACATTTTTGTTCAGTAACAGTTACAGTTTTCTTATTGGTTTTTTGCTTATATCTCGAAACCAGTTACTTCTATCAATTTTTACCTTTTTTTCAAAATTAAAGCTGATAAAATTTTCTACAAAATAGTTAATTGCATTTTTTTTGTAAGACCAACCATAAGCGAGTGATAGAGTTGGATATAGATAATCTTTAACAAAAATTTGCTTTAAAATAGAATGTTTGATAATCCGAAATTAAACTAAATTAATTAAGACTAACACATTAGTAGAGGAAAAAGGAGAAGACATAAAAGTCACCAAAATCTTGAGAGTCGTTTTTAGTCGTCATATTAATAACAATAACATTAATAATAATAATACTAATATTACTAAATTTGCTTATATGCAAGCGCTTAATTAAGGCAACAGTTTCTTGCTTATATCTCGAAAACAGTTACTCCTATCAATTTTTATCTTTTTACAAAAATTAAAGCTGATAAAATTTCCTACAAAATAGTTATTTGCATTTTTTATGTAGGACTAACCATAAGCGAGATTTAAGTTTGAAAATAATTAATATTTAAAAAAAAAGTGTTTGACAGAAAATGTCGTGTGATTTATAATACACTTAATTTATTGGGTCCAATACTTTATTAGAAGAAAAGGGAGGTGACATAAAAGTCACTAAAGTTTTAAGAGTCGTTTTTAATTGCTGCATTTTCGTCTTCGTCTCAAACAATGAAAACTGAATTACATTTTTGTTCAGTAACTGTAAGAGTTTTCACTTTGGTTTTTTGCTTATATCTCGAAAACAATTACTCTTATCAATTTTTATCTTTCTTTCAAAATTAAAGCTGATAAAATTTCCTACAAAATCGGTATTTGCATTTTTCTTGTAGGACCAACCATAAGCGAGTTATAGAGTTGGATATAAATAATATTTAACAAAAATTTGCTTTAAAATAAAATGTTTGAAAAACTGAAATTAAACTAATTTAATTGTGACTAACACTTTAGTAGAGGAAAAAGAAAAAGACATAAAAGTCACTAAAGGTTTCAGAGTCGTCTTTAGTCGTCATATTAATAACAATAACATTAATGATAATAATACTAATAGTACTAAATTTGCTTATATGCAAACGCTTAATTAAGATAACAGTGTTTTGGTTTCTTGCTTATATCTCGAAAACAGTTACTCCTATAAATTTTATCTTTTTACTAAAATTAAAGCTGATAAAATTTCCTACAAAATAGTTGTTTGCATTTTTTTTGTAAGACCAACCATAAGCGAGTTATAGAGTTGGATATAAATAATCTTCAACAAAAATTTGCTTTAAAATAAAATGTTTGAAAAACCGAAATTAAACTAAATTAATTGAGTCTAACACTTTACTATAGGAAAAAGGAGAAGACATAAAAGTCACCAAAGTCTTCAGAGTCGTTTTTAGTCGACATTTTAATAACAATAACATTAATAATAATAATACTAATAGTACTAAATTTGCTTATATGCAAGCGCTTTATTAAGGTAACAGTTTTTTGGTTTCTTGCTTATATCTCGAAAACAGTTACTCCTATCAATTTTTATCTTTTTACTAAAATTAAAGCTGATAAAATTTTCTACAAAATAGTTATTTGCATTTTTCTTGTAGGACCAAGCATAAGCGAGTTATAGAGATGGATATAAATAATATTTAACAAGAATTTGCTTTAAAATAAAATGTTTGAAATACTGAAATTAAACTAAATTAATTGTGTCTAACACTTTAGTAGAGGAAAAAGAAGAAGACATAAAAGTCACTAAAGGTTTCAGAGTCGTCTTTAGTCGTCATATTATTAGCAATAACATTAATAATAATAATACTATTAGTACTAAATTAGCTTATATGCAAACGCTTAATTAAGGTAACAGTTTTTTGGTTTCTTGCTTATATCTCGAAAACAGTTACTCCTATCAATTTTTATCTTTTTTTATTTTTATATCAAATTTTTGTTAAAGATTATTTATATCCAACTCTATAACTAGCTTATAGTTGGTCCTACAAAAAAATGCAAAAAACTATTTTGTAAAAAATTTTATCAGCTTTAATTTTGAAGGAAAGATAAAAATTGATAGGAGTAACTGTTTTCGAGATATAAGCAAAAAACCAAAGTGAAAACTGTAACAGTTACTAAACAAAATGTAATTCAGTATTTAATGTTTGAGACGAAGACGAAAATGCAGCATTTACTGTCACCTCCTTTTTCTTCTAATTAAGTATTGGACCCAATAAATTAAGTGTATTTTAAATCACAAGACATTTTCTGTTAAAGCACATTTTTTTTAATTATTAATTATTTTCAAACTTATATCTTGCTTATGGTTAGTTCTACATGAAAAATGCAAATAACGATTTTGAAGGAAATTTTATCAGCTTTAATTTTGGTGAAAAGGTAAAAACTGATAGGAGTAACTGTTTTCGAGATATAAGCAAACAACAAAAAAACTGTTACCTTAATTAAGCGCTTGCATATAAGCAAATTTAGTACTAATAGTATTGTTATTATTAATGTTATTGTTATTAATATGACGACTAAAGACGATTCTGAAGACTTTAATGACTTTTATGTCTCCTCCTTTTTCCTCTACTAAAGTGTTAGACACAATTAATTTAGTTTAATTTCGGTTTTTCAAACATTTTATTTTAAAGCAAATTTTTGTTTAATATTATTTATATCCAACTCTATAACTTGCTTATGCTTGGTCCTACAAGAAAAATGTAAATAACTATTTTGGTGTTTTTGAGATATAAGCAAAAAACCAAAGTGAAAACTGTTACAGTTACTTAACAAAAATGTAATTCAGTTTTCAATGTTTGAGACGAAGACGAAAATGCAGCATTTAAAAACGACTCTGAAGACTTCAGTGACTTTTATGTCACCTCCTTTTTCTTCTAATAAAGTATTGGACCCAATAAATTAAGTGTATTTTAAATCACAAGACATTTTCTGTTAAAGCACTTTTTTTTTAAATATTAATTATTTTCAAACTTATATCTCGCTAATGGTTAGTCCTACATAAAAAATGCAAATAAATATTTTGTAGGAAATTTTATCAGCTTTAATTTTAGTAAAAAGATAACAATTGATAGGAGTAACTGTTTTTGAGATATAAGCAAGAAACTGTTACCTTAATTAACCGCTTGCATATAAGCAAATTTAGTAATATTAGTATTATTATTATTAATGTTATTGTTATTAATATGACGACTAAAAACGACTCTCAAGACTTTGGTGACTTTTATGTTTTCTCTTTTTTCCTCTACTAAAGTGTTAGTCTTAATTAATTTAGTTTAATTTCGGTTTTTCAAACATTTTATTTATTTTTATTTTTATAGGAGTAACTGTTTTCGAGATATAAGCAAAAAACCAATAAGAAAACTGTAACTGTTACTGAACAAAAATGTAATTCAGTTTTCAATGTTTGAGACAAAAACAAAAATGCAGCATTTAAAATCGACTCTGAAGACTTTAGTGACTTTTATGCCTCCTCCTTTTTCTTCTAATAAAGTATTGACCCAACTGTGACATAAATCGTTTTTTAAAGGCGAAATCAGACGTTTTGCCTCTGTTCAGTGAAAGTATACTGGTTTCAAAGCATAGAATCGTTTGAAATTAACAGTTCTCGTCAAGACTATAACGCAAATCTTTAAAGTGGTACAAAGAAATAATTTACGTAATAGTTTTGACCAGAACTGTTAATTTCAAACGATTTTATGCCCTCAAACGAGAAAACTTTCACTAAACAGATGCCAAACGTCTTAGTTCGTTTTATAAAAGCGACTTATGTTACAGTTTAAACAAAAACAAATTATTTGTGTTGTTGTTGTGTCAAAATAATTTATTTCTAATGATTCAATGGAGCGAAACGGGTAAACTTTTATAGGACAGATGCAAAATACCATATTACCACATAAATCATTATTTTAAAGCAAAGTATTAGCTTTTGCACATGTTCAATTAAAGTTTGCTTACTTCGAAGTATGTAATCGTCCGAAATATTTTTTTTTGTCAAAACTATAACGTAATTTGTTCTTTTGAACTTGAATATAGAGTTTTCATTACGTTTTATAGTAGTTTACTCTACTCTAAGCATAGAATCAAACGGAGTAATCCGCTTTTGTTAAAACTGATACATAATTTGCTCTTATTTTCGAGAATAAGACGTTTTCAATATGCTTGATAAAATTTTTCTTGTTTATAGCAAGGAATCGTTTAAAATAAGCTGTATTTGCCTAAACTGATACGTAATTAGATATTTATGTATGGATACGAAGTTTTCAGTTTCTTTGACGTGAAATTTCTTGTTGCAAAAGGTAATACTTTGCTTTAAAACAACGCTTTATATGGTAATATGTGGTTTTGCATCTGCCCCATAAAAGTTCATTAGTTTCGAATCATAATTTTGTTTGAAATAAACAGTGCTGGTCAAAACTATAACGTAAATTATTTCTTTGAGACGAAATTTAAAGTTTTCATTAAGTTTTATACAAGTTTACTCTATTCTAAGTAAAGGAGTAATCAGGATAAATTGCTTTTATCTAGAGTAATATATAATTTGCAGTTTTCAGCCAGAATAAGACGTTTTTAATCTTTTTAATGTAAGTTTTCGTGTTCAAAACAAAGGATCGTCTAAAATAAGCAGTTTTTGTCCAGACTGAAACGTAATTCGAATTTCTGTGCCTAAATAAGGGGTTTTCAGTTTCTTTGATGTAAGGTTTCTTGTTTGTAACAATGAATTAACAAAAATAATTGGTTTTTATCCAAACTGTGGCATGAATCAGCTTTAAGACTATAACGCAAATCTTTTGTTTTGTGCTAAAATAAGACGTTTTTAGTCAGTTTGATATAAGCTTTCTTGTTCAAAGCAAAATATTGTCGAAAATCAACCGTTTTTGTCTAAACTGAAACAAAATTCGGTGGTTTGTGTCCGAATACAAAGTTTTCAGATTCTTTAATGTTAGGTTTGCTGCTTCTAACAAAGAATCAACGAAAATATTTTGTTTTAATACAAACTGCAATATAAAATGTCTTTATAGGACAAAACATGATGTTTGGCATCTGTTTATTAAAAATTTACTCGTTTGGAAGCATAGAATCATTCCAAATAAGCTATTCTCGTCGAAACTATAATGTAATTAGTATTTTGTGCTAGAATACAGCGTTTTTGTTAGATTTATTAACAATTTTGTCTATTTTAAGCAATGAAACGAATAGGATTAGCTGCCTTTATCCAAAGTGATACATAAATTGCTCTTTTATGCCAGATTAATACGTTTTTAGTCTGTTCGATGTAAGTTTTCTTGTTCAAAGCAAAAGATCGTCTAAAGTAAGCCGTTTTTGTTTGAACTGATGAACAATTCAGACTGAGAGTCAACAAAAATAATTTGTTTTAATCCAAACTGATAATTTTTGACCCTATAAGGGTCCTATAAGAGTCCGAGATACGCCGTTCTCGTCAAGTCTATAAGGTAATTCGTTTTTTTGTGTCAGAATACGACGTTTTCTGTCTGTTTAATATAAGTTTTTAATAATAATAATAATAATAATAACAATAATAATAATAATATTAATAATAACAATAATAATAATAATAATAATAATAATAATAATAATAATAATAATAATAATAATAATAATAAAAATAATAATAGAAATAAAAGTAAGCTTAGTTTTCTAAGCAAAAATGAAGCTTATTTTGTGTGTTATATGAGCGCTTTCTCATTTCTATGCAAGAAATCATCTGTGATCTGTATTTTTAGGCAAGAAATTGTCTAAAATTAATAACTCATTTTAAAACTGGTATAAAAACATTTACTATACAAAAGTTAATAATAATAATAATAATAATAATAATAATAATAATAATAATAGTAATAATAATAATAATAATAGTAATAATAATAATAATAATAATAATAATAGTAATAAAAGAAATAATAATAATAATAATAATAATAATACTTATAATAATGAATTTCTTTCTAAAATAAAGCTTAGTTTTTCTAAGCAAAAATGATGCTTATTTTGTGTGTTATATGAGCGTTTTCTCATTTCTATGCAAGAGATCATCTGTGATCTGTGTTTTTAGGCAAGAAATTGAATAAAATTAATAACTCATTTTAAAACTGGTATAAAAACATTTACTATACAAAAGTTAATAATAATAATAATAATAATAATAATAATAATAATAATAATAATAATAATAGTAATAAAAGAAACAATAATAATAATAATAATAATAATAATAATAATAATGATAATACTTATAATAATAAATTTCTTTCTAAATTAAAGCTTAGTTTTTCTAAGCAAAAATGATGCTTATTTTGTGTTATCTGAGCGTTTTCTCATTTCTATGCAAGAGATCATCTGTGATCTGTGTTTTTAGGCAAGAAATTGTCTAAAATTAATAACTCATTTTAAAACTGGTATAAAAACATTTACTATACAAAAGTTATAATCGGTCTTTAATAATAATAATATTAATAATAATAATAATAATAATAATAATAATAATAATAATAGTAATAATAATAATAAAAATAATAGTAATAATAATAATAATAATAAAAATAAAAATAATAGTAGTAGTAAAAGTAAGCTTAGTTTTCTAAGCCAAAATGAAGTTTATTTTGTGTTATATGAGCGTTTTCTCATTTCTATGCAAAAGATCATGTGTGATCTGTGTTTTAAGTTGTGTCAGAATACGACGTTTTCTGTCTGTTTAATATAAGTTTTTAATAATAATAATAATAATAATAATAATAATAATAATAATAATAATAATAATAATAATAATAATAATAATAATAATAATAATAATAATAACAATAATAATAATAATAATAATAATAATAATAATAATAATAATAATAATAGTAATAGTAACAAAAGTAATAATAATAATAATACTTTTAAAAAGGAAAAATGGAGCTTATTTTGTGTGTTACATGAGCGTTTTCTCATTTTTATGCAAAAGATCATGTGTGATCTGTGTTTTTAGGCAATCTAAGCCAATTTATAGTTTTTAATATTTAACAAAAATTTGCTTTAAAATAAAATGTTTGAAAAACCGAAATTAAACTAAATTAATTGTGTCTAACACTTTAGTAGAGGAAAAAGGAGGAGACATAAAAGTCACTAAAGTCTTAAAGTTGTCTTTAGTCATCATATTAATAACAATAACATTTATAATAACAATACTAGTAGTACTAAATTTGCTTATATGCAAGCGCTTAATTAAGGTAACAGTTTTTTTGTTTTTTGCCTATATCTCGAAAACAGTTACTCCTATCAATTTTTACTTTTTCACCAAAATTAAAGGTGATAAAATTTCCTACAAAATAGTTATTTGCATTTTTCATGTAGAACTAACCATAAGCGAGATATAAGTTTGAAAATAATTAATAATTAAAAAAAAGTGTTTTAACAGAAAATGTCTTGTGATTTAAAATACACTTAATTTGTTGGGTCCAATACTTTATTAGAAGAAAAAGGAGGTGACATAAAAGTCACTGAAGTCTTCAGAGTCGTTTATAAATGCTGCATTTTTGACTTCGTTTCAAACATTGAAAACTGAATTACATTTTTGTTCAGTAACAGTTACAGTTTTCTTATTGGTTTTTTGCTTATATCTCGAAAACAGTTACTCCTATCAAATTTTATCTTTCTTTCAAAATTAAAGCTGATAAAATTTCCAACAAAATAGTTATTTACATTTTTCTTGTAGGACCAAGCATAAACGCGTTATAGAGTTGGATATAAATAATATTTAACAAAAATTTGCTTTAAAATAAAATGCTTGAAAAACCGGAATTAAACTAAATTAATTGTGTCTAACACTTTAGTAGAGGAAAAAGGAGAAGACATAAAAGTCACTAAATGTTTCAGAGTCGTCTTTAGTCGTCATATTAATAACAATAACATTAATAATAATAATACTAATAGTACTAAATTTGCTTATATGCAAACGCTTAATTAACGTAACATTTTTTTGGTTTCTTGCTTATATCTCGAAAACAGTTACTCCTATCAATTTTTATCTTTTTTTCAAAATTAAAGCTGATAAAATTTCCTACAAAATAGTTATTTGCATTTTTTTGTAGGACCAACCATAAGCGAGTTATAGAGTTGGATATAAATAATATTTAACAAAAATTTGCTTTAAAATAAAATGTTTGAAAAACCGAAATTAAACTAAATTAATTGAGTCTAACACTTTAGTAGAGGAAAAAGAAAAAGACATAAAAGTCACTAAAGGTTTCAGAGTTGTCTTTAGTTGTCATATTAATAACAATAACATTAATAATAATAATACTAATAGTACTAAATTTGCTTATATGCAAACGCTTAATTAAGGTAACAGTGTTTTGGTTTCTTGCTTATATCTCAAAAACAGTTACTCCTATCAATTTTTATCTTTTTACTAAAATTCAAGCTGATAAAATTTCCTACAAAATAGTTATTTGCATTTTTCATGTAGGACTAACCATAAGCGAGATATATGATTGAAAATAATTAATATTTAAAAAAAAATGTTTTAACAGAAAATGTCTTGTGATTTAAAATACACTTAATTTATTGGGTCCAATACTTTATTAGAAGAAAAAGGAAGTGACATAAAAGTCACTGAAGTCTTCAGAGTCGTTTTTAAATGCTGCAGTTTCGTCTTCGTCTCAAACATTGAAAACTGAATTACATTTTTGTTCAGTAACAGTTACAGTTTTCTTATTGGTTTTTTGCTTATATCTCGAAAACAGTTACTCCTATCAATTTTTATCTTTCTGTCAAAATTAAAGCTGATAAAATTTCCTACAAAATAGTTATTTGCATTTTTCTTGTAGGACCAACCATAAGCGAGTTATAGAGTTGGATATAAATAATATTTAACAAAAATTTGCTTTAAAATAAAATGTTTGAAAAACTGAAATTAAACTAATTTAATTGTGTCTAACACTTTAGTAGAGGAAAAAGAAGAAGACATAAAAGTCACTAAAGGTTTCAAAGTTGTCTTTAATCGTCATATTAATAACAATAACATTAATAATAATAATACTAATAGTACTAAATTTGCTTATATGCAAACGCTTAATTAAGGTAACAGTGTTTTGGTTTCTTGCTCATATCTCGAAAACAGTTACTCCTATCAATTTTTATCTTTTTACTAAAATTCAAGCTGATAAAATTTCCTACAAAATAGTTATTTGCATTTTTTATGTAGGACTAACCATAAGCGAGATATAAGATTGAAAATAATTAATATTTAAAAAAGAAGTGCTTTAACAGAAAATGTCTTGTGATTTAAAATACACTTAATTTATTAGATCCAATACTTTATTAAAAAAAAAAAGGGGGTGACATATAAGTCACTGAAGTCTTCAGAGTTGATTTTAAATGCTGCATTTTCGTCTTCGTCTCAAACATTGAAAACTGAATTACATTTTTGTTCTGAAACGGTAACAGTTTTTACTTTGGTTTTTTGCTTATATCTCGAAAACAGTTACTCCTATCAATTTTTATTTTTTTTTCAAAATTAAAGCTGATAACATTTCCTACAAAATAGTTATTTGCATTTTTCTTGTAAGACCAACCATAAGCGAGTTATAAAGTTGGATATAAATAATATTTAACAAAAACTTGCTTAAAAATAAAATGTTTGAAATACTGAAATTAAACTAAATTAATTGTGTCTAACACTTTTGTAGAGAAAAAAGAAAAAGACATAAAAGTCACCAAAGTCTTCAGAATCGTTTTTAGTCGTCATATTAATAACAATAACATTAATAATAATAATACTAATAGTACTAAATCTGCTTATATGCAAGCGCTTTATTAAGGTAACAGTTTTTTGGTTTCTTGCTTATATCTCGAAAACAGTTACTCCTATGAATTTTTGTCTTTCTTTCAAAATTAAAGCTGATAAAATATTCTACAAAATAGTTATTTGCATTTTTCTTGTAGGACCAACCATAAGCGAGTTATAGAGTTGGATATAAATAATATTTAACAAAAATTTGCTTTAAAATAAAATGTTTGAAAAACGGAAATTAAACTAATTTAACTGTGTCTAACACTTTAGTAGAGAAAAAAGGAAAAAACATAAAAGTCACTAAAGGTTTCAGAGTTGTCTTTAGTTGTCATATTAATAACAATAACATTAATAATAATAATACTAATAGTACTAAATTTGCTTATATGCAAACGCTTAATTAAGGTAACAGTGTTTTGGTTTCTTGCTTATATCTCGAAAACAGTTACTCCTATCAATTTTTATCTTCTCACTAAAATTCAAGCTGATAAAATTTCCTACAAAATAGTTATTTGCATTTTTCATGTAGGACTAACTATAAGCGAGATATATGATTGAAAATAATTAATATTTAAAAAAAAAGTGCTTTAACAGAAAATGTCTTGTGATTTAAAATACACTTAATTTATTGGGTCCAATACTTTATTAGAAGAAAAAGGAAGTGACATAAAAGTCACTGAAGTCTTCAGAGTCGTTTTTAAATGCTGCAGTTTCGTCTTCGTCTCAAACATTGAAAACCGAATTACATTTTTGTTCAGTAACTGTCACAGTTTTCTTATTGGTTTTTTGCTTATATCTCGAAAACAGTTACTCCTATCAATTTTTATCTTTTTTTCAAAATTAAAGCTGATAAAATTTCCTACAAAATAGTTATTTGCATTTTTCTTGTAGGACCAACCATAAGCGAGTTATAGAGTTGGATATAAATAATATTTAACAAAAATTTGCTTTAAAATAAAATGTTTGAAAAACTGAAATTAAACTAATTTAATTGTGTCTAACACTTTAGTAGAGGAAAAAGAAGAAGACAAGAAAGACAAAAATTTATAGGAGTAACTGTTTTCGAGATATAAGCAAGAAACCAAAAAACTGTTCAGTATTTCAAACATTTTATTTTTAAGCAAGTTTTTGTTAAATATTATTTATATCCAACTTTATAACTCGCTTATGGTTGGTCCTACAAGAAAAATGCAAATAACTATTTTGTAGGAAATGTTATCAGCTTTAATTTTGAAAGAAAGATAAAAATTGATAGGAGTAACTGTTTTCGAGATATAAGCAAAAAACCAAAGTAAAAACTGTTACCGTTTCAGAACAAAAATGTAATTCAGTATTCAATGTTTGAGACGAAGACGAAAATGCAGCATTTAAAATCGACTCTGAAGACTTCAGTGACTTATATGTCACTTCCTTTTTTTTCTAATAAAGTATTGGACCTAATAAATTAAGTGTATTTTAAATCACAAGACATTTTCTGTTAAAGCACTTCTTTTTTAAATATTAATTATTTTCAATCTTATATCTCGCTTATGGTTAGTCCTACATAAAAAATGCAAATAACTATTTTGTAGGAAATTTTATCAGCTTGAATTTTAGTAAAAAGATAAAAATTGATAGGAGTAACTGTTTTCGAGATATGAGCAAGAAACCAAAACACTGTTACCTTAATTAAGCGTTTGCATATAAGCAAATTTAGTACTATTAGTATTATTATTATTAATGTTATTGTTATTAATATGACGATTAAAGACAACTTTAAAACCTTTAGTGACTTTTTTTCTTGCTTATTTCTCGAAAACAGTTACTCCTATCAATTTTTATCTTTTTACTAAAATTAAAGCTGATAAAATTTCCTACAAAATAGTTATTTGCATTTTTCTTGTAGGACCAACCATAAGCGAGTTATAGAGATGGATATAAATAATATTTAACAAAAATTTGCTTTAAAATAAAATGTTTGAAATACTGAAATTAAACTAAATTTATTGTGTCTAACACTTTAGTATAGGAAAAAGGAGAAGACATAAAAGTCACCAAAGTCTTTAGAGTTTTTTTTAGTCGTCATTTTAATAACAATAACATTAATAATAATAATACTAATAGTACTAAATTTGCTTATATGCAAGCGCTTTATTAAGGTAACAGTTTTTTGGTTTTTTGCTTATATCTCGAAAACAGTTACTCCTATCAATTTTTATCTTTTCACTAAAATTAAAGCTGATAAAATTTCCTACAAAATAGTTATTTGCATTTTTCTTGTAGGACCAAGCATAAGCGAGTTATAGAGATGGATATAAATAATATTTAACAAAAATTTGCTTTAAAATAAAATGTTTGAAATACTGAAATTAAACTAAATTAATTGTGTCTAACACTTTAGTAGAGGAAAAAGAAAAAGACATAAAAGTCACTAAAGGTTTCAGAGTCGTTTTTAGTCGTCATATTAATAACAATAACATTAATAATAATAATACTAATAGTACTAAATTTGCTTATATGCAAACGCTTAATTAAGGTAACAGTGTTTTGGTTTCTTGCATATATCTCGAAAACAGTTATTCCTATCAATTTTTATCTTTTTACTAAAATTAAAGCTGATAAAATTTCCTACAAAATAGTTATTTGCATTTTTTTGTAAGACCAACCATAAGCGAGTTATAGAGTTGGATATAAATAATCTTCAACAAAAATTTGCTTTAAAATAAAATGTTTGAAAAACCGAAATTAAACTAAATTAATTGAGTCTAACACTTTAGTATAGGAAAAAGGAGAAGACATAAAAGTCACCAAAGTTTTTAGAGTCTTTTTTAGTCGTCATTTTAATAACAATAACATTAATAATAATAATACTAATAGTACTAAATTTGCTTATATGCAAGCGCTTTATTAAGGTAACAGTTTTTTGGTTTTTTGCTTATATCTCGAAAACAGTTACTCCTATCAATTTTTATCTTTTTACTAAAATTAAAGCTGATAAAATTTCTTACAAAATAGTTATTTGCATTTTTTTTGTAGGACCAAGCATAAGCGAGTTATAGAGATGGATATAAATAATATTTAACAAAAATTTGCTTTAAAATGAAATGTTTGAAAAACTGAAATTAAACTAAATTAATTGTGTCTAACACTTTAGTAGAGGAAAAAGAAAAAGACATAAAAGTCACTAAAGGTTTTAGAGTCGTCTTTAGTCGTCATATTAATAACAATAACATTAATAATAATAATACTAATAGTACTAAATTTGCTTATATGCAAGCGCTTAATTAAGGTAACAGTTTCTTGCTTATATCTCGAAAACAGTTACTCCTATCAATTTTTATCTTTTTACTAAAATTAAAGCTTATAAAATTTCCTACAAAATAGTTATTTGCATTTTTTATGTAGAACTAACCATAAGCGAGATATAAGTTTGAAAATAATTAATATTTAAAGAAAAAGTGCTTTAACAGAAAATGTCTTGTGATTTAAAATACACTTAATTTAATGGGTCCAATACTTTATTAGAAGAAAAAAAAGGTGACATAAAAGTCACTGAAGTTTTCAGAGTTGTTTTTAAATGCTGCATTTTCGACTTAGTCTCAAATATTGAAAACTGAATTACATTTTTGTTCAGTAACAGTTACAGTTTTCTTATTGGTTTTTTGCTTATATCTCGAAACCAGTTACTCCTATCAATTTTTACCTTTTTTTCAAAATTAAAGCTGATACAATTTCCTACAAAATAGTTAATTGCATTTTTTTTGTAAGACCAACCATAAGCGAGTTATAGAGTTGGATATAAATAATCTTTAACAAAAATTTGCTTAAAAATAAAATGTTTGAAATACTGAAATTAAACTAAATTAATTGTGTCTAACACTTTAGTAGAGAAAAAAGAAAAAGACATAAAAGTCACCAAAGTCTTCAGAATCGTTTTTAGTCGTCATATTAATAACAATAACATTAATAATAATAATACTAATAGTACTAAATCTGCTTATATGCAAGCGCTTTATTAAGGTAACAGTTTTTTGGTTTCTTGCTTATATCTCGAAAACAGTTACTCCTATGAATTTTTGTCTTTCTTTCAAAATTAAAGCTGATAAAATATTCTACAAAATAGTTATTTGCATTTTTCTTGTAGGACCAACCATAAGCGAGTTATAGAGTTGGATATAAATAATATTTAACAAAAATTTGCTTTAAAATAAAATGTTTGAAAAACGGAAATTAAACTAATTTAACTGTGTCTAACACTTTAGTAGAGAAAAAAGGAAAAAACATAAAAGTCACTAAAGGTTTCAGAATTGTCTTTAGTTGTCATATTAATAACAATAACATTAATAATAATAATACTAATAGTACTAAATTTGCTTATATGCAAACGCTTAATTAAGGTAACAGTGTTTTGGTTTCTTGCTTATATCTCGAAAACAGTTACTCCTATCAATTTTTATCTTTTCACTAAAATTCAAGCTGATAAAATTTCCTACAAAATAGTTATTTGCATTTTTCATGTAGGACTAACTATAAGCGAGATATATGATTGAAAATAATTAATATTTAAAAAAAAAGTGCTTTAACAGAAAATGTCTTGTGATTTAAAATACACTTAATTTATTGGGTCCAATACTTTATTAGAAGAAAAAGGAAGTGACATAAAAGTCACTGAAGTCTTCAGAGTCGTTTTTAAATGCTGCAGTTTCGTCTTCGTCTCAAACATTGAAAACCGAATTACATTTTTGTTCAGTAACAGTCACAGTTTTCTTATTGGTTTTTTGCTTATATCTCGAAAACAGTTACTCCTATCAATTTTTATCTTTTTTTCAAAATTAAAGCTGATAAAATTTCCTACAAAATAGTTATTTGCATTTTTCTTGTAGGACCAACCATAAGCGAGTTATAGAGTTGGATATAAATAATATTTAACAAAAATTTGCTTTAAAATAAAATGTTTGAAAAACTGAAATTAAACTAATTTAATTGTGTCTAACACTTTAGTAGAGGAAAAAGAAGAAGACAAGAAAGACAAAAATTTATAGGAGTAACTGTTTTCGAGATATAAGCAAGAAACCAAAAAACTGTTACCTTAATAAAGCGCTTGCATATAAGCAGATTTAGTACTATTAGTATTATTATTATTAATGTTATTGTTATTAATATGACGACTAAAAACGATTTTGAAGACTTTGGTGACTTTTATGTCTTTTTCTTTTTTCTCTACTAAAGTGTTAGACACAATTAATTTAGTTTAATTTCAGTATTTCAAACCTTTTATTTTTAAGCAAGTTTTTGTTAAATATTATTTATATCCAACTTTATAACTCGCTTATGGTTGGTCCTACAAGAAAAATGCAAATAACTATTTTGTAGGAAATGTTATCAGCTTTAATTTTGAAAGAAAGATAAAAATTGATAGGAGTAACTGTTTTCGAGATATAAGCAAAAAACCAAAGTAAAAACTGTTACCGTTTCAGAACAAAAATGTAATTCAGTATTCAATGTTTGAGACGAAGACGAAAATGCAGCATTTAAAATCGACTCTGAAGACTTCAGTGACTTATATGTCACTTCCTTTTTTTTCTAATAAAGTATTGGACCTAATAAATTAAGTGTATTTTAAATCACAAGACATTTTCTGTTAAAACACTTCTTTTTTAAATATTAATTATTTTCAATCTTATATCTCGCTTATGGTTAGTCCTACATAAAAAATGCAAATAACTATTTTGTAGGAAATTTTATCAGCTTGAATTTTAGTAAAAAGATAAAAATTGATAGGAGTAACTGTTTTCGAGATATGAGCAAGAAACCAAAACACTGTTACCTTAATTAAGCGTTTGCATATAAGCAAATTTAGTACTATTAGTATTATTATTATTAATGTTATTGTTATTAATATGACGATTAAAGACAACTTTGAAACCTTTAGTGACTTTTTTTCTTGCTTATTTCTCGAAAACAGTTACTCCTATCAATTTTTATCTTTTTACTAAAATTAAAGCTGATAAAATTTCCTACAAAATAGTTATTTGCATTTTTCTTGTAGGACCAACCATAAGCGAGTTATAGAGATGGATATAAATAATATTTAACAAAAATTTGCTTTAAAATAAAATGTTTGAAATACTGAAATTAAACTAAATTTATTGTGTCTAACACTTTAGTATAGGAAAAAGGAGAAGACATAAAAGTCACCAAAGTCTTTAGAGTTTTTTTTAGTCGTCATTTTAATAACAATAACATTAATAATAATAATACTAATAGTACTAAATTTGCTTATATGCAAGCGCTTTATTAAGGTAACGGTTTTTTGGTTTTTTGCTTATATCTCGAAAACAGTTACTCCTATCAATTTTTATCTTTTCACTAAAATTAAAGCTGATAAAATTTCCTACAAAATAGTTATTTGCATTTTTCTTGTAGGACCAAGCATAAGCGAGTTATAGAGATGGATATAAATAATATTTAACAAAAATTTGCTTTAAAATAAAATGTTTGAAATACTGAAATTAAACTAAATTAATTGTGTCTAACACTTTAGTAGAGGAAAAAGAAAAAGACATAAAAGTCACTAAAGGTTTCAGAGTCGTTTTTAGTCGTCATATTAATAACAATAACATTAATAATAATAATACTAATAGTACTAAATTTGCTTATATGCAAACGCTTAATTAAGGTAACAGTGTTTTGGTTTCTTGCATATATCTCGAAAACAGTTATTCCTATCAATTTTTATCTTTTTACTAAAATTAAAGCTGATAAAATTTCCTACAAAATAGTTATTTGCATTTTTTTGTAAGACCAACCATAAGCGAGTTATAGAGTTGGATATAAATAATCTTCAACAAAAATTTGCTTTAAAATAAAATGTTTGAAAAACCGAAATTAAACTAAATTAATTGAGTCTAACACTTTAGTATAGGAAAAAGGAGAAGACATAAAAGTCACCAAAGTTTTTAGAGTCTTTTTTAGTCGTCATTTTAATAACAATAACATTAATAATAATAATACTAATAGTACTAAATTTGCTTATATGCAAGCGCTTTATTAAGGTAACAGTTTTTTGGTTTTTTGCTTATATCTCGAAAACAGTTACTCCTATCAATTTTTATCTTTTTACTAAAATTAAAGCTGATAAAATTTCCTACAAAATAGTTATTTGCATTTTTTATGTAGAACTAACCATAAGCGAGATATAAGTTTGAAAATAATTAATATTTAAAGAAAAAGTGCTTTAACAGAAAATGTCTTGTGATTTAAAATACACTTAATTTAATGGGTTCAATACTTTATTAGAAGAAAAAGGAGGTGACATAAAAGTCACCAAAGTCTTCAGAGTGGTTTTTAGTACTAAATTTGCTTATATGTAAGCCCTTAATTAAGGTAACAGTTTTTTGATACTTGCTTATATCTCGAAAACTGTTACTCCTATCAATTTTTATCTTTTCACTAAAATTAAAGCTGATAAAATTTCCTACAAAATACTTATTTGCATTTTTCATGTAGGACTAACCATAAGCGAGATATAAGTTTGAAAATAATTAATATTTAAAAAAAAAGTGTTTTAACAGAAAATGTCTTGGGATTTAAAATACACTTAATTTATTGGGTCCAATAGTTTATTAGAAGAAAAAGGAGGTGACATAAAAGTCACTGAAGTCTTCAGAGTCGATTTTAAATGCTGCATTTTCGTCTTCGTCTCAAACATTGAAAACTAAATTACATTTTTGTTCAGTAACAGTTACAGTTTTCTTATTGGTTTTTTGCTTATATCTCGAAAACTGTTACTCCTATCAATTTTTATCTTTATTTCAAAATTAAAGCTGATAAAATTTCCTACAAAATCGTTATTTGCATTTTTCTTGTAGGACCAACCATAAGCGAGTTATAGAGTTGGATATAAATAATATTTAACAAAAATTTGCTTTAAAATAAAATGTTTGAAAAACTGAAATTAAACTAATTTAATTGTGTCTAACACTTTAGTAGAGGAAAAAGAAAAAGACATAAAAGTCACTAAAGGTTTCAGAGTCGTCTTTAGTCGTCATATTAATAACAATAACATTAATGATAATAATACTAATAGTACTAAATTTGCTTATATGCAAACGCTTAATTAAGATAACAGTGTTTTGGTTTCTTGCTTATATCTCGAAAACAGTTACTTCTATCAATTTTTATCTTTTTACTAAAATTAAAGCAGATAAAATTTCCTACAAAATAGTTATTTGCATTTTTCTTGTAGGACCAAGCATAAGCGAGTTATAGAGATGGATATAAATAATATTTAACAAAAATTTGCTTTAAAATAAAATGTTTGAAAAACCGAAATTAAACTAAATTAATTGAGTCTAACACTTTAGTATAGAAAAAAAGAGAAGACATAAAAGTCACCAAAGTCTTCAGAGTCGTTTTTAGTCGTCATTTTAATAACAATAACATTAATAATAATAATACTAATAGTACTAAATTTGCTTATATGCAAGCGCTTTATTAAGGTAACAGTTTTTTGGTTTCTTGCTTATATCTCGAAAACAGTTACTCCTATCAATTTTTATCTTTTTACTAAAATTAAAGCTGATAAAATTTCCTACAAAATAGTTATTTGCATTTTTCTTGTAGGACCAAGCATAAGCGAGTTATAGAGATGGATATAAATAATATTTAACAAAAATTTGCTTTAAAATAAAATGTTTGAAATACTGAAATTAAACTAAATTAATTGTGTCTAACACTTTAGTAGAGGAAAAAGAAGAAGACATAAAAGTCACTAAAGGTTTCAGAGTCGTCTTTAGTCGTCATATTATTAACAATAACATTAATAATAATAATACTATTAGTACTAAATTAGCTTATATGCAAACGCTTAATTAAGGTAACAGTTTTTTGGTTTCTTGCTTATATCTCGAAAACAGTTACTCCTATCAATTTTTATCTTTTTTTATTTTTATATCAAATTTTTGTTATCCAACTCTATAACTCGCTTATAGTTGGTCCTACAAAAAAATGCAAAAAACTATTTTGTAAAAAATTTTATCAGCTTTAATTTTGAAGGACAGATAAAAATTGATAGGAGTAACTGTTTTCGAGATATAAGCAAAAAACCAAAGTGAAAACTGTAACAGTTACTAAACAAAAATGTAATTCAGTATTTAATGTTTGAGACGAAGACGAAAATGTAGCATTTACTGTCACCTCCTTTTTCTTCTAATTAAGTATTGGACCCAATAAATTAAGTGTATTTTAAATCACAAGACATTTTCTGTTAAAACACATTTTTTTTAATTATTAATTATTTTCAAACTTATATCTTGCTTATGGTTAGTTCTACATGAAAAATGCAAATAACGATTTTGAAGGAAATTTTATCAGCTTTAATTTTGGTGAAAAGGTAAAAACTGATAGGAGTAACTGTTTTCGAGATATAAGCAAACAACAAAAAAACTGTTACCTTAATTAAGCGCTTGCATATAAGCAAATTTAGTACTAATAGTATTGTTATTATTAATGTTATTGTTATTAATATGACGACTAAAGACGATTCTGAAGAGTTTAGTGACTTTTATGTCTCCTCCTTTTTCCTCTACTAAAGTGTTTGACACAATTAATTTAGTTTAATTTCGGTTTTTCAAACATTTTATTTTAAAGCAAATTTTTGTTTAATATTATTTATATCCAACTCTATAACTTGCTTATGCTTGGTCCTACAAGAAAAATGTAAATAACTATTTTGGTGTTTTTGAGATATAAGCAAAAAACCAAAGTAAAAACTGTTACAGTTACTTAACAAAAATGTAATTCAGTTTTCAATGTTTGAGACGAAGACGAAAATGCAGCATTTAAAAACGACTCTGAAGACTTCAGTGACTTTTATGTCACCTCCTTTTTCTTCTAATAAAGTATTGGACCCAATAAATTAAGTGTATTTTAAATCACAAGACATTTTCTGTTAAAGCACTTTTTTTTTAAATATTAATTATTTTCAAACTTATATCTCGCTTATGGTTAGTCCTACATAAAAAATGCAAATAAATATTTTGTAGGAAATTTTATCAGCTTTAATTTTAATAAAAAGATAACAATTGATCGGAGTAACTGTTTTTGAGATATAAGCAAGAAACTGTTACCTTAATTAACCGCTTGCATATAAGCAAATTTAGTAATATTAGTATTATTATTATTAATGTTATTGTTATTAATATGACGACTAAAAACGACTCTCAAGACTTTGGTGACTTTTATGTGTTCTCTTTTTTCCTCTACTAAAGTGTTAGTCTTAATTAATTTAGTTTAATTTCGGTTTTTCAAACATTTTATTTATTTTTATTTTTATAGGAGTAACTGTTTTCGAGATATAAGCAAAAAACCAATAAGAAAACTTTAACTGTTACTGAACAAAAATGTAATTCAGTTTTCAATGTTTGAGACAAAGACAAAAATGCAGCATTTAAAATCGACTCTGAAGACTTTAGTGACTGTTATGCCTCCTTCTTTTTCTTCTAATAAAGTATTGAACCCATTAAATTAAGTGTATTTTAAATCACAAGACATTTTCTGTTAAAGCACTTTTTTTTTAAATATTAATTATTTTCAAACTTATATCTTGCTTATGGTTAGTCCTACATGAAAAATGCAAATTACTATTTTGTACAAAATTTTATCAGCTTGCTTTAATTTTAGTAAAAATTTAAAAATTGATAGGAGTAACTGTTTTCGAGATATAAGCAAGAAACCAAAAAACTGTTACCTTAATTAAGCGCTGGCATATAAGCAAATTTAGTAATATTAGTATTATTATTATTAATGTTATTGTTATTAATATGACGACTAAAAACGACTCTCAAGACTTTGGTGACTTTTATGTCTTCTCCTTTTACCTCTACTAAAGTGTTAGTCTTAGTTTATTTTAATTTCGGTTTTTCAAACATTTTATTTTAAAGCAAATTTTTGTTAAAGATTATTTATATCCAACTCTATAACTCGCTTATGGTTGGTCCTACAAAAAAAAGCAAATAACTATTTTGTAGGAAATTTTATCAGCTTTAATTTTGAAAAAAAGATAAAAATTGATAGGAGTAACTGTTTTCGAGATATAAGCAAGAAACCAAAAAACTGTTACCTTAATTAAGCGTTTGCATATAAGCAAATTTAGTACTATTAGTATTATTATTATTAATGTTATTGTTATTAATATGACGACTAAAGACGACTCTGAAACATTTAGTGACTTTTATGTCTTCTCCTTTTTCCTCTACTAAAGTGTTAGACACAATTAATTTAGTTTAATTCCGGTTTTTCAAGCATTTTATTTTAAAGCAAATTTTTGTTAAATATTATTTATATCCAACTCTATAACTCGTTTATTCTTGGTCCTACAAGAAAAATGTAAATAACTATTTTGTTGGAAATTTTATCAGCTTTAATTTTGAAAGAAAGATAAAATTTGATAGGAGTAACTGTTTTCGAGATATAAGCAAAAAACCAATAAGAAAACTGTAACTGTTACTGAACAAAAATGTAATTCAGTTTTCAATGTTTGAGACAAAGACAAAAATGCAGCATTTAAAAACGACTCTGAAGACTTCAGTGACTTTTATGTTACCTCCTTTTTCTTCTAATAAAGTATTGGACCCAATAAATTAAGTGTATTTTAAATCACAAGACATTTTCTGTTAAAACACTTTTTTTTAATTATTAATTACTTTCAAACTTATATCTCGCTTATGGTTAGTTCTACATGAAAAATGCAAATAACTATTTTGTAGGAAATTTTATCACCTTTAATTTTGGTGAAAAAGTAAAAATTGTTAGGAGTAACTGTTTTCGAGATATAAGCAAAAAACAAAAAAACTGTTACCTTAAGTAAGCCTTGCATATAAGCAAATTTAGTACTACTAGTATTGTTATTATAAATGTTATTGTTATTAATATGACGACTAAAGACAACTCTAAGACTTTAGTGACTTTTATGTCTCCTCCTTTTTCCTCTACTAAAGTGTTAGACACAATTAATTTAGTTTAATTTCAGTTTTTCAAACATTTTATTTTAAAGCAAATTTTTGTTAAATATTAAAAACTATAAAATGGGTTAGATTGCCTAAAAACACAGATCACACATGATCTTTTGCATAGAAATGAGAAAACGCTCATGTAACACACAAAATAAGCTCCATTTTTCCTTATTAAAAGTATTATTATTATTACTACTTATGTTACTATTACTATTATTATTATTATTATTATTATTATTATTATTATTATTATTATTATTATTACTATTATTATTATTATTATTATTATTATTATTATTATTATTATTATTATTATTATTATTATTATTATTATTATTAATTTTATTATTATTAAAAACTGATTATAACTTTTGTATAGTAAATGTTTTTATACCAGTTTTAAAATGAGATATTAATTTTAGACAATTTGTTGCCTAAAAACACAGATCACAGATGATTTCTTGCATAGAAATGAGAAAACGCTCATATAACACACAAAATAAGCTTCATTTTTGCTTAGAAAACTAAGCTTACTTTTATTACTATTATTATTTTCATTATTATTATTATTAATATTATTATTATTATTACTATTATTATTATTATTATTAATATTATTATTATTATTATTGTTATTATTATTATTATTAAAAACTTATATTAAACAGACAGAAAACGTCGTATTCTGACACAAAAAAACGAATTACGTTATAGACTTGACGAGATCGGCGTATCTCGGACTCTTATAGGACTCTTATAGGGTCAAAAAGTATCAGTTTGGATTAAAACAAATTATTTTTGTTGAGTCTCAGTCTGAATTGTTTATCAGTTCAAACAAAAACGGCTTATTTTAGACGATCTTTTGCTTTGAACAAGAAAACTTACATAGAACAGATTAAAAACGTATTAATCTGGCATAAAAGAGCAATTTATGTATCACTTCGGATAAAGGCAGCTCTAACATTAAAGAATCTGAAAACTTTGTATTCGGACACAAACCACCGAATTTTGTATCAGTTTAGACAAAAACGGTTGATTTTCGACAATATTTTGCTTTGAACAAGAAAACGTATATCAAACTGACTAAAAACGTCTTGTTTTAGCACAAAACAAAAGATTTGCGTTATAGTCTTAACGAGAGCTGTTAATTTCAAACGGTTCTATGCTTTGAAACGAGTAAACTTTCACTGTACAGAGGAAAAACATCTTATTTCGCCTTTTAAAAACGATTCATGCCACAGTATGGATAAAAACCAATTATTTTCGTTAATTCATTGTTACAAACATGAAACCTTACATCAAAGTAACTGAAAACCCCTTATTCAGGCACAGAAATTCGAATTACGTTTCAGTCTGAACAAAAACTGCTTACTTTAGACGATCCTTTGTTTTGAATACAAAAACTTACATTAAAAAGATTAAAAACGTCTTATTCTGGCTGAAAACTGCAAATTATATATTACTCTAGATAAAAGCAATTTATCCTGATTACTCCTTTACTTAGAATAGAGTAAACTTGTATAAAACTTAATAAAAACTTTAAATTTCGTCTCAAAGAAATAATTTACGTTATAGTTTTGACCAGCACTGTTTATTTCAAACGATTTTATGATTCGAAACTAATGAACTTTTATGGGGCAGATGCAAAACCACATATTACAATATAAAGCGATGTTTTAAAGCAAATTATTACCTTTTGCAACAAGAAATTTCACGTCAAAGAAACTGAAAACATCGTATCCATGCACAAATATCGAATTACGTATCAGTTTAGGCAAATACAGCTTATTTTAAACGATTCCTTGCTATAAACAAGAAAAATTTTATCAAACATATTGAAAATGTCTTATTCTCGAAAATAAGAGCAAATTATGTATCAGTTTTAACAAAAGCGGATTACTCTGTTTGATTCTATGCTTAGAGTAGAGTAAACTACTATAAAACGTAATGAAAACTCTATATTCAAGCTCAAAAGAACAAATTACGTTATAGTTTTGACAAAAAAAAATTATTTCGGACGACTACATATTTCGAAGTAAGCAAACTTTAATTGAACAAGTGCAAAAGCTAATACTTTGCTTTAAAATAACGATTTATGTGGTAATATGGTATTTTGCATCTGTCCTATAAAAGTTTACTCGTTTCGCTCCATTGAATCATTCGAAATAAATTATTTTGACACAACAACGAAAATAATTTTTTTGTTTAAACTGTAACTGTAACTGTTTTTATAAAACGAACTAAGACGTTTGGCATCTGTTTAGTGAAAGTTTTCTCGTTTGGGGGCATAAAATCGTTTGAAATTAACAGTTCTGGTCAAAACTATAACGTAAATTATTTCTTTGAGACGAAATTTAAAGTTTTCATTAAGTTTTATACAAGTTTGCTCTATTCTAAGCAAAGGAGTAATCAGGATAAACTGCTTTTATCCAAAGTAATACATAATTTGCAGTTTTGAGCCAGAATAAGACGTTTTTAATCTTTTTAATGTAAGTTTTCGTGTTCAAAAGAAAGAATCGTCTAAAATAAGCAATTTGTGTCCAGACTGAAACGTAATTTGATTTTCTGGGCCTGAATAAGAGGTTTTCAGTTTCTTTGATGTAAGGTTTCTTGTTTGTAACAATGAATAAACGAAAATCATTGGTTTTAATCCAAACTGTGACATAAATCGTTTTTTAAAGGCGAAATCAGACGTTTTGCCTCTGTTCAGTGAAAGTATACTGGTTTCAAAGCATAGAATCGTTTGAAATTAACAGTTCTCGTCAAGACTATAACGCAAATCTTTAAAGTGATACAAAGAAATAATTTACGTAATAGTTTTGACCAGAACTGATAATTTCAAACGATTTTATGCCCCCAAACGAGAAAACTTTCACTAAGCAGATGCCAAACGTCTTAGTTCGATTTATAAAAGCGACTTATGTTACAGTTTAAACAAAAACAAATTATTTGTGTTGTTGTTGTGTCAAAATAATTTATTTCTAATGATTCAATGGAGCGAAACGGGTAAACTTTTATAGGACAGATGCAAAATACCATATTACCACATAAATCATTATTTTAAAGCAAAGTATTAGCTTTTGCACATGTTCAATTAAAGTTTGCTTACTTCGAAGTATGTAATCGTCCGAAATATTTTTTTTTTTGTCAAAACTATAACGTAATTTGTTCTTTTGAGCTTGAATATAGAGTTTTCATTACGTTTTATAGTAGTTTACTCTACTCTAAGCATAGAATCAAACAGAGTAATCCGCTTTTGTTAAAACTGATACATAATTTGCTCTTATTTTCGAGAATAAGACGTTTTCAATATGCTTGATAAAATTTTTCTTGTTTATAGCAAGGAATCGTTTAAAATAAGCTGTATTTGCCTAAACTGATACGTAATTAGATATTTATGTATGGATACGAAGTTTTCAGTTTCTTTGACGTGAAATTTCTTGTTGCAAAAGGTAATACTTTGCTTTAAAACAACGCTTTATATGGTAATATGTGGTTTTGCATCTGCCCCATAAAAGTTCATTAGTTTCGAATCATAATTTCGTTTGAAATAAACAGTGCTGGTCAAAACTATAACGTAAATTATTTCTTTGAGACGAAATTTAAAGTTTTCATTAAGTTTTATACAAGTTTACTCTATTCTAAGTAAAGGAGTAATCAGGATAAATTGCTTTTATCTAGAGTAATATATAATTTGCAGTTTTCAGCCAGAATAAGACGTTTTTAATCTTTTTAATGTAAGTTTTCGTGTTCAAAACAAAGGATCGTCTAAAATAAGCAGTTTTTGTCCAGACTGAAACGTAATTCGAATTTCTGTGCCTAAATAAGGGGTTTTCAGTTTCTTTGATGTAAGGTTTCTTGTTTGTAACAATGAATTAACAAAAATAATTGGTTTTTATCCAAACTGTGGCATGAATCAGCTTTAAGACTATAACGCAAATCTTTTGTTTTGTGCTAAAATAAGACGTTTTTAGTCAGTTTGATATAAGCTTTCTTGTTCAAAGCAAAATATTGTCGAAAATCAACCGTTTTTGTCTAAACTGAAACAAAATTCGGTGGTTTGTGTCCGAATACAAAGTTTTCAGATTCTTTAATGTTAGATTTGCTGCTTCTAACAAAGAATCAACGAAAATATTTTGTTTTAATACAAACTGCAATATAAAATGTCTTTATAGGACAAAACATGATGTTTGGCATCTGTTTATTAAAAATTTACTCGTTTGGAAGCATAGAATCATTCCAAATAAGCTATTCTCGTCGAAACTATAATGTAATTAGTATTTTGTGCTAGAATACAGCGTTTTTGTTAGATTTATTAACAATTTTGTCTATTTTAAGCAATGAAACGAATAGGATTAGCTGCCTTTATCCAAAGTGATACATAAATTGCTCTTTTATGCCAGATTAATACGTTTTTAGTCTGTTCGATGTAAGTTTTCTTGTTCAAAGCAAAAGATCGTCTAAAGTAAGCCGTTTTTGTTTGAACTGATGAACAATTCAGACTGAGAGTCAACAAAAATAATTTGTTTTAATCCAAACTGATAATTTTTGACCCTATAAGAGTCCTATAAGAGTCCGAGATACGCCGTTCTCGTCAAGTCTATAACGTAATTCGTTTTTTTGTGTCAGAATACGACGTTTTCTGTCTGTTTAATATAAGTTTTTAATAATAATAATAATAATAACAATAATAATAATAATAATAATAATAACAATAATAATAATAAAAATAATAATAGAAATAAAAGTAAGCTTAGTTTTCTAAGCAAAAATGAAGCTTATTTTGTGTTATATGAGCGCTTTCTCATTTCTATGCAAGAAATCATCTGTGATCTGTATTTTTAGGCAAGAAATTGTCTAAAATTAATAACTCATTTTAAAACTGGTATAAAAACATTTACTATACAAAAGTTAATAATAATAATAATAATAATAATAATAATAATAATAATAATAATAATAATAATAATAATAATAATAATAATAATAATAATAATAATAATAATAATGATAATAATACTTATAATAATGAATTTCTTTCTAAATTAAAGCTTAGTTTTTCTAAGCAAAAATGATGCTTATTTTGTGTGTTATATGAGCGTTTTCTCATTTCTATGCAAGAGATCATCTGTGATCTGTGTTTTTAGGCAAGAAATTGAATAAAATTAATAACTCATTTTAAAACTGGTATAAAAACATTTACTATACAAAAGTTAATAATAATAATAATAATAATAATAATAATAATAATAATAATAATAATAATAGTAATAATAATAATAATAATAATAATATTAATAATAATAGTAATAAAAGAAATAATAATAATAATAATAATAATAATAATAATAATAATGATTATAATACTTATAATAATGAATTTCTTTCTAAATTAAAGCTTAGTTTTTCTAAGCAAAAATGATGCTTATTTTGTGTTATATGAGCGTTTTCTCATTTCTATGCAAGAGATCATCTGTGATCTGTGTTTTTAGGCAAGAAATTTAATAAAATTAATAACTCATTTTAAAACTGGTATAAAAACATTTACTATACAAAAGTTAATAATAATAATAATAATAATAATAATAATAATAATAATAACAATAATAATAATAATAATAATAATAATAATAATAATAATAATAATAATAATAATAATAATAATAATAATAATAATAATAATAATAATAATAATAGTAATAATAATAATAATAATAGTAATAATGATAATAATACTTATAATAATGAATTTCTTTCTAAATTAAAGCTTAGTTTTTCTAAGCAAAAATGATGCTTATTTTGTGTGTTATATGAGCGCTTTCTCATTTCTATGCAAGAAATCATCTGTGATCTGTATTTTTAGGCAAGAAATTGTCTAAAATTAATAACTCATTTTAAAACTGGTATAAAAACATTTACTATACAAAAGTTAATAATAATAATAATAACAATAATAATAATAATAATAATAATAATAATAATAATAATAATAATAATAATAATAATAATAATAATAATAATAATAATAATAATAAAAATAATAATAGAAATAAAAGTAAGCTTAGTTTTCTAAGCAAAAATGAAGCTTATTTTGTGTGTTATATGAGCGCTTTCTCATTTCTATGCAAGAAATCATCTGTGATCTGTATTTTTAGGCAAGAAATTGTCTAAAATTAATAACTCATTTTAAAATTGGTATAAAAACATTTACTATACAAAAGTTAATAATAATAATAATAATAATAATAATAATAATAATAGTAATAATAATAATAATAATAGTAATAATAATAATAATAATAATAATAGTAATAAAAGAAATAATAATAATAATAATAATAATAATGATAATAATACTTATAATAATGAATTTCTTTCTAAATTAAAGCTTAGTTTTTCTAAGCAAAAATGATGCTTATTTTGTGTGTTATATGAGCGTTTTCTCATTTCTATGCAAGAGATCATCTGTGATCTGTGTTTTTAGGCAAGAAATTGAATAAAATTAATAACTCATTTTAAAACTGGTATAAAAACTTTTACTATACAAAAGTTAATAATAATAATAATAATAATAATAATAATAAAAATAATAATAATAGTAATAAAAGAAACAATAATAATAATAATAATAATAAAAATAATAATAATAATGATAATAATACTTATAATAATAAATTTCTTTCTAAATTAAAGCTTAGTTTTTCTAAGCAAAAATGATGCTTATTTTGTGTTATCTGAGCGTTTTCTCATTTCTATGGTGATAGAAAACAACAAGCAAAAAAAACAAGTTGACAAGGAGGGTAACACAGTCCAGGACAAAAAACCCGAAACAAGCCAATCATTAAACCAACGAAACGACGAAAAAGAAAAAGACATCAGGACAAAGGTTGCAAAAAAATCGAAACAGGACGTAATCACAGGGACAGCTAGAGTAGATGAGGCTGACGGCTTCAGAGGCGCCCGTAAGATGGGATGGCTGTTTGTTGGCCGTGCAACAAGTACTACGACAGAAGATAAAGTATCAAATTATCTCAAACAACTACATCCTGATGAACATTTCACCGTGGAAGAACTACCCAAGCACATCAACAATAAGAGCAAAATAAATCCTTTAAAGTTGGACTACGATTTGAATTAGTAGAAGAAATGATGAAACCTGAGTCGTGGCCCGAAAACCTAACCATACAGAGGTTCAAGTTTTTTCGAAGACCCCAACAAATCGGTAGGTTTTGAAAACCTAACCACAATAATAAACTATAACATACAATCACTATCGAAAAAAATAGACGCACTGACTATACAGTTAACAGAAGACGAAGTAGACATTGTAATTATCACTGAGCACTGGTGCAAGGACAACACCCTGGAAAGCTTAACCATCCCAGGATATAATATTATAAGCCACTTTAGCAGATCACTTAACCAGCATGGCGGATCCTTAATCGCAACAAGGGAGGGTATTTCCGCAAAAAATATTGAAGGCATTAGACCCTTATGTGAAGAATTCACTGCAGAAATCTCAGCTGCTGAGATTCCTTCAAAAAACTTAATAATAATGGCGGTATATCGATCTCCAAATCAGAACTTCAAGCACTTCATAGATAAAATTAATGAAGCACTAGAAAACCTGACACAAAGGAACCACTCTAGACGATACATTGTCGCTGGGGACTTTAACACCAATATTCTCAAGGATGGCGTCGAACAATCTTTATTAATCGAAACTTTCACAACATATGGTATGCAACCACTAATGAGAGAGGCATCTAGAACAACTGAAACTTCTTCTAGCTGCATAGATAATATATTTTCAAATATTAACATAGAAGAAATCTTCTCAAAAGAGACAAAAAGTTGGTGCATGTCTGATCACTACTGTCAAGTCCTGAAGATTAAGAACCCAGTGCAAGAACCTAGAAAACCAGAAAAACATATATACAGAAGAATAAATGAACAGAATACTTACTACTTTAAGGAGTACTTAACCGGAATTGAGTGGGCTCGTGTCTTCAAACACCGTAATGCAAAAGAGGCCTACACTGTCTTCCATACAACTCTGACAGCTGCCTTTGACAAATTCTTCCCTAGAAAAGAAAAAATTAATAAACCAAAATTCAATAAGAGACCTACGTGGATTAGTAAAAAAATCATGAGTATGAAAAATACACTAGAAGCTCTACAAACAATAGCAAGAGTTGAGAAAAGCCAACAATCAGCTGAGGTCTTCAAGTCATATAAACGCAGCTACTTCCAAGAAATTGAAGAAAACCACAGAAACTACAACGCTTATATCCTAAACAATGCTGATAATAAGCAAAAAGCCATTTGGAAAATCATCAATACAAAAACGAAGACAAGCAATACCAAAGAATGCAAATTGAATGCCGACGACCTCAATCTCTACTTTGCCACGATAGGAGAGAAAACGTCAGACAGTATAAAAAAAATCGACAAAGATCCTTGTGATTTCCTCAAGGCGTGTAAAAGCAATGCAAAATCGTTTTGGTTAGCGCCTGTTAGTGAAGAAGAGGTCACAAGACTGATAAGATCCTTAAAATGCAAAAACTCCAAAGATGTGTACGATATGTCTACGTCATTTTTGAAAGAAATACTCCTAGAAATTACAAATACACTTACTATGCTCATAAACAAAAGTTTTATTGAAGGATACTTTCCTGACGAGTTAAAGGTGGCAAAAATTATTCCGGTTCCAAAAGAAAAAGGCGAAGTAGAAAACATCAACAAATTTAGACCAATCTCTATTCTACCTACAATTTCAAAAGTCTTCGAGGCTGCTCTGAAGAATCGTTTAATGAAGTATCTTGAGCAAAATGACTTATTTAGTGAGTCACAACATGGCTATAGAAGTGGTAGATCAACCATTACTGCAGCATTGGATCTATACAAGAAAATAACAAGAGCCCTAGATAACCGAGAAATGGTAGAAGTAGCGATGTGCGATCTAAGCAAAGCGTTTGACACCCTGCCACACAAGTTGATTCTACAAAAATTACAACACTATGGGATACGAGGGATCACGCAAGAAATTTTTAAGTCCTACCTTGAAAATAGAACCCAGATAGTAAAATGGAATGAAAAATGGTCAAAGCCTCTGCCAACAAGGTGTGGAGTGCCCCAGGGATCAATCCTCGGTCCACTGCTATTTATAATCTATGTAAATGACTTGCCTATCAATATGAGAGTGGATGGACAGTGTCTATATGCGGACGACACTTCCTTCTGCATCAAAGAAGAAACAGAGGATACGCTAAAACCAAAAATGAGAAAAATCCTTGAAGATGCCAATGAATGGTTCACAGCAAATAAACTGAAACTCAATGGAGACAAGACTCAGGAACTATTTATATCTTCAAAACCCACCAACGTCACATCGGTAAAATTCTTGGGATTTTACCTAAATAGCAAAGCATCTTGGAAGGACCACATTCAGGAAACCTGCAAAAACCTAGCATCAGCTTTATTCAGTATCAGAAGAATCAAGAATATCTCAACTCCCCAAGCTGCAAGGGTGACATACTTTGCTAACTTCCACAGCAAAGCCACCTATGGTATACTTCTATGGGGTACTTCATCAGATGCTGACAAGATCTTCGTCCTGCAAAAGAAAGCAATCAGAATCCTGTGCCAAATGAACTATCGGGAAAGCTGCCGCCCAGCCTTCAAACAACAACAAATTCTTACCATCCCTTCCGCGTACATATTGAGCTGTCTGAGGTACGTCCACAACCACCTCCACGAGTTCATCAAGAATGGCTCATATCACGAGCATAACACAAGACACGCTGACGCGCTCTCAACACCGTACCATCGGCTTAAAGTGTCACAGCACAGCATTGACCATTGGGGCCCGAAGCTTTATAACAAGCTTCAGGACCCGATGAAGAGACTAGCTCCGGCTCTGTTTGAGAAGAAGGTAAAGGACGCACTATTAGAAATGAGTTATTATTCTATCCAAGAGTTCCTGGATAACCCTCCAGATTTAAAATAAATGTATGTATTGTCCCATATACACTTACATGTACATAATTATATGACGCGCCATGTATTATTTATTGATGGCAATAAATCTATTATTATATGTATTATTATTATTATTATATTATGCAAGAGATCATCTGTGATCTGTGTTTTTAGGCAAGAAATTGTCTAAAATTAATAACTCATTTTAAAACTGGTATAAAAACATTTACTATACAAAAGTTATAATCGGTCTTTAATAATAATAATATTAATAATAATAATAATAATAATAATAATAATAATAATAATAATAATAATAATAATAATAATAATAATAGTAATAATAATAAAAAAAATAATAGTAATAATAATAATAATAATAAAAATAAAAATAATAGTAGTAGTAAAAGTAAGCTTAGTTTTCTAAGCCAAAATGAAGCTTATTTTGTGTTATATGAGCGTTTTCTCATTTCTATGCAAAAGATCATGTGTGATCTGTATTTTTAGGCAAGAAATTGTCTAAAATTAATAACTCATTTTAAAATTGGTATAAAAACATTTACTATACAAAAGTTAATAATAATAATAATAATAATAATAATAATAATAATAATAATAGTAATAATAATAATAATAATAATAATAGTAATAATAATAATAATAATAATAATAATAGTAATAAAAGAAATAATAATAATAATAATAATAATAATAATAATAATGATAATAATACTTATAATAATAAATTTCTTTCTAAATTAAAGCTTAGTTTTTCTAAGCAAAAATGATGCTTATTTTGTGTGTTATATGAGCGTTTTCTCATTTCTATGCAAGAGATCTGTGATCTGTGTTTTTAGGCAAGAAATTGAATAAAATTAATAACTCATTTTAAAACTGGTATAAAAACATTTACTATACAAAAGTTAATAATAATAATAATAATAATAATAATAATAATAATAATAATAATAATAATAGTAATAAAAGAAACAATAATAATAATAATAATAATAATAATAATAATAATGATAATAATACTTATAATAATAAATTTCTTTCTAAATTAAAGCTTAGTTTTTCTAAGCAAAAATGATGCTTATTTTGTGTGTTATATGAGCGCTTTCTCATTTCTATGCAAGAAATCATCTGTGATCTGTATTTTTAGGCAAGAAATTGTCTAAAATTAATAACTCATTTTAAAACTGGTATAAAAACATTTACTATACAAAAGTTAATAATAATAATAATAACAATAATAATAATAATAATAATAATAATAATAATAATAATAATAATAATAATAATAATAATAATAATAATAATAATAATAATAATAATAATAATAATAATAATAATAATAATAATAATAATAATAATAATAATAATAATAATAATAATAATAATAATAAAAATAATAATAGAAATAAAAGTAAGCTTAGTTTTCTAAGCAAAAATGAAGCTTGTTTTGTGTGTTATATGAGCGCTTTCTCATTTCTATGCAAGAAAGAGGAAAAAGAATAAGACATAAAAGTCACTAAAGGTTTCAAAGTTGTCTTTAGTTGTCATATTAATAACAATAACATTAATAATAATAAAACTAATAGTACTAAATTTGCTTATATGCAAACGCTTAATTAAGGTAACAGTGTTTTGGTTTCTTGCTTATATCTCGAAAACAGTTACTCCTATCAATTTTTATCTTTTTACTAAAATTATAGCTGATAAAATTTCCTACAAAATAGTTAATTGCATTTTTAATGTAGGACTAACCATAAGCGAGATATAAGTTTGAAAATAATTAAAATTTAAAAAAAAGTGCTTCAACAGAAAATGTCTTGTGATTTAAAATACACTTAATTTATTGGGTCCAATACTTTATTAGAAGAAAAAAGAGGTGACAGAAAGGTCACTGAAGTCTTTAGAGTCGTTTGTAAATGCTGCATTTTCGTCTTCGTCTCAAACATTGAAAACTGAATTACATTTTTGTTCAGTAACAGTCACAGTTTTCTTATTGGTTTTTTGCTTATATCTCGAAAACAGTTACTCCTATCAATTTTTATCTTTCTGTCAAAATTAAAGCTGATAAAATTTCCTACAAAATAGTTATTTGCATTTTTCTTGTAGGACCAACCATAAGCGAGTTATAGAGTTGGATATAAATAATATTTAACAAAAATTTGCTTTAAAATAAAATGTTTGAAATACTGAAATTAAACTAATTTAATTGTGTCTAACACTTTAGTAGAGGAAAAAGAAGAAGACATAAAAGTCACTAAAGGATTCAAAATTGTCTTTAATCGTCATATTAATAACAATAACATTAATAATAATAATACTAATAGTACTAAATTTGCTTATATGCAAACGCTTAATTAAGGTAACAGTGTTTTGGTTTCTTGCTCATATCTCGAAAACAGTTACTCCTATCAATTTTTATCTTTTTACTAAAATTCAAGCAGATAAAATTTCCTACAAAATAGTTATTTGCATTTTTTATGTAGGACTAACCATAAGCGAGATATAAGATTGAAAATAATTAATATTTAAAAAAGAAGTGCTTTAACAGAAAATGTCTTGTGATTTAAAATACACTTAATTTATTAGGTCCAATACTTTATTAGAAAAAAAGGGGGTGACATATAAGTCACTGAAGTCTTCAGAGTCGATTTTAAATGCTGCATTTTCGTCTTCGTCTCAAACATTGAAAACTGAATTATATTTTTGTTCTGAAACGGTAACAGTTTTTACTTTGGTTTTTTGCTTATATCTCGAAAACAGTTACTCCTATCAATTTTTATCTTTTTTTCAAAATTAAAGCTGATAACATTTCCTACAAAATAGTTATTTACATTTTTCTTGTAGGACCAACCATAAGCGAGTTATAAAGTTGGATATAAATAATATTTAACAAAAACTTGCTTAAAAATAAAATGTTTGAAATACTGAAATTAAACTAAATTAATTGAGTCTAACACTTTAGTAGAGAAAAAAGAAAAAGACATAAAAGTCACCAAAGTCTTCAGAATCGTTTTTAGTCGTCATATTAATAACAATAACATTAATAATAATAATACTAATAGTACTAAATCTGCTTATATGCAAGCGCTTTATTAAGGTAACAGTTTTTTGGTTTCTTGCTTATATCTCGAAAACAGTTACTCCTATGAATTTTTGTCTTTTTTTCAAAATTAAAGCTGATAAAATTTCCTACAAAATAGTTATTTGCATTTTTCTTGTAGGACCAACCATAAACGAGTTATAGAGTTGGATATAAATAATATTTAACAAAAATTTGCTTTAAAATAAAATGTTTGAAAAACTGAAATTAAACTAATTTAATTGTGTCTAACACTTTAGTAGAGGAAAAAGGAAAAGACATAAAAGTCACTAAAGGTTTCAGAGTTGTCTTTAGTTGTCATATTAATAACAACAACATTAATAATAATAATACTAATAGTACTAAATTTGCTTATATGCAAACGCTTAATTAAGGTAACAGTGTTTTGGTTTCTTGCTTATATCTCGAAAACAGTTACTCCTATCAATTTTTATCTTTTTACTAAAATTCAAGCTGATAAAATTTCCTACAAAATAGTTATTTGCATTTTTCATGTAGGACTAACCATAAGCGAGATATAAGTTTGAAAATAATTAAAATTTAAAAAAAAGTGCTTCAACAGAAAATGTCTTGTGATTTAAAATACACTTAATTTATTGGGTACAATACTTTTTTAGAAGAAAAAGAAAGTGACAGAAAGGTCACTGAAGTCTTTAGAGTCGTTTGTAAATGCTGCATTTTCGTCTTCGTCTCAAACATTGAAAACTGAATTACATTTTTGTTCATAACAGTCACAGTTTTCTTATTGGTTTTTTGCTTATATCTCGAAAACAGTTACTCCTATTAATTTTTATTTTTTTGTCAAAATTAAAGCTGATAAAATTTCCTACAAAATAGTTATTTGCATTTTTCTTGTAGGACCAACCATAAGCGAGTTATAGAGTTGGATATAAATAATATTTAACAAAAATTTGCTTTAAAATAAAATGTTTGAAAAACTGAAATTAAACTAATTTAATTGTGTCTAACACTTTAGTAGAGGAAAAAGAAGAAGACATAAAAGTCACTAAAGGTTTCAAAGTTGTCTTTAATCGTCATATTAATCGTCATATTAAACTTATATCTCGCTTATGGTTAGTTCTACATGAAAAATGCAAATAACTATTTTGTAGGAAATTTTATCACCTTTAATTTTGGTGAAAAAGTAAAAATTGCTAGGAGTAACTGTTTTCGAGATATAGGCAAAAAACAAAAAAACTGTTACCTTAATTAAGCGCTTGCATATAAGCAAATTTAGTACTACTAGTATTGTTATTATAAATGTTATTGTTATTAATATGACGACTAAAGACAACTTTAAGACTTTAGTGACTTTTATGTCTCCTCCTTTTTCCTCTACTAAAGTGTTAGACACAATTAATTTAGTTTAATTTCGGTTTTTCAAACATTTTATTTTAAAGCAAATTTTTGTTAAATATTAAAAACTATAAAATGGCTTAGATTGCCTAAAAACACAGATCACACATGATCTTTTGCATAAAAATGAGAAAACGCTCATGTAACACACAAAATAAGCTCCATTTTTCCTTTTTAAAAGTATTATTATTATTATTACTTTTGTTACTATTACTATTATTATTATTATTATTATTATTATTATTGTTATTATTATTATTATTATTATTATTATTATTATTATTATTATTATTATTATTATTATTATTATTATTATTATTATTATTATTATTATTATTATTATTATTATTATTATTATTATTATTATTAAAAACTTATATTAAACAGACAGAAAACGTCGTATTCTGACACAACTTAAAACACAGATCACACATGATCTTTTGCATAGAAATGAGAAAACGCTCATATAACACAAAATAAGCTTCATTTTGGCTTAGAAAACTAAGCTTACTTTTACTACTACTATTATTTTTATTTTTATTATTATTATTATTATTACTATTATTTTTATTATTATTATTACTATTATTATTATTATTATTATTATTATTATTATTATTATTATTATTATTATTATTATTATTATTATTATTATTATTATTATTATTATTATTATTATTATTATTATTATTAACTTTTGTATAGTAAATGTTTTTATACCAGTTTTAAAGTGAGTTATTAATTTTATTCAATTTCTTGCCTAAAAACACAGATCACAGATGATCTCTTGCATAGAAATGAGAAAACGCTCATATAACACACAAAATATGCATCATTTTTGCTTAGAAAAACTAAGCTTTAATTTAGAAAGAAATTCATTATTATAAGTATTATTATCATTATTATTATTATTATTATTATTATTATTATTATTATTATTATTATTATTACTATTATTATTATTATTATTACTATTATTATTATTATTATTATTATTATTATTATTATTATTATTAACTTTTGTATAGTAAATGTTTTTATACCAGTTTTAAAATGAGTTATTAATTTTAGACAATTTCTTGCCTAAAAATACAGATCACAGATGATTTCTTGCATAGAAATGAGAAAGCGCTCATATAACACAAAATAAGCTCCATTTTTGCTTAGAAAACTAAGCTTACTTTTATTTCTATTATTATTTTTATTATTATTATTATTATTATTATTATTATTATTATTATTGTTATTATTATTATTATTATTATTATTATTGTTATTATTATTATTATTATTAAAAACTTATATTAAACAGACAGAAAACGTCGTATTCTGACACAAAAAAACGAATTACGTTATAGACTTGACGAGAACGGCGTATCTCGGACTCTTATAGGACTCTTATAGGGTCAAAAATTATCAGTTTGGATTAAAACAAATTATTTTTGTTGACTCTCAGTCTGAATTGTTCATCAGTTCAAACAAAAACGGCTTACTTTAGACGATCTTTTGCTTTGAACAAGAAAACTTACATCGAACAGACTAAAAACGTATTAATCTGGCATAAAAGAGCAATTTATGTATCACTTTGGATAAAGGCAGCTAATCCTATTCGTTTCATTGCTTAAAATAGACAAAATTGTTAATAAATCTAACAAAAACGCTGTATTCTAGCACAAAATACTAATTACATTATAGTTTCGACGAGAATAGCTTATTTGGAATGATTCTGTGCTTCCAAACGAGTAAATTTTTAATAAACAGATGCCAAACATCATGTTTTGTCCTATAAAGACATTTTATATTGCAGTTTGTATTAAAACAAAATATTTTCGTTGATTCTTTGTTAGAAGCAGCAAACCTAACATTAAAGAATCTGAAAACTTTGTATTCGGACACAAACCACCGAATTTTGTTTCAGTTTAGACAAAAACGGTTGATTTTCGACAATATTTTGCTTTGAACAAGAAAGCTTATATCAAACTGACTAAAAACGTCTTATTTTAGCACAAAACAAAAGATTTGCGTTATAGTCTTAAAGCTGATTCATGCCACAGTTTGGATAAAAACCAATTATTTTTGTTAATTCATTGTTACAAACAAGAAACCTTACATCAAAGAAACTGAAAACCCCTTATTTAGGCACAGAAATTCGAATTACGTTTCAGTCTGGACAAAAACTGCTTATTTTAGACGATCCTTTGTTTTGAACACGAAAACTTACATTAAAAAGATTAAAAACGTCTTATTCTGGCTGAAAACTGCAAATTATATATTACTCTAGATAAAAGCAATTTATCCTGATTACTCCTTTACTTAGAATAGAGTAAACTTGTATAAAACTTAATGAAAACTTTAAATTTCGTCTCAAAGAAATAATTTACGTTATAGTTTTGACCAGCACTGTTTATTTCAAACGAAATTATGATTCGAAACTAATGAACTTTTATGGGGCAGATGCAAAACCACATATTACCATATAAAGCGTTGTTTTAAAGCAAAGTATTACCTTTTGCAACAAGAAATTTCACGTCAAAGAAACTGAAAACATCGTATCCATGCACAAATATCGAATTACGTATCAGTTTTGGCAAATACAGCTTATTTTAAACGATTCCTTGCTATAAACAAGAAAAATTTTATCAAACATATTGAAAATGTCTTATTCTCGAAAATAAGAGCAAATTATGTATCAGTTTTAACAAAAGCGGATTACTCTGTTTGATTCTATGCTTAGAGTAGAGTAAACTACTATAAAACGTAATGAAAACTCTATATTCAAGCTCAAAAGAACAAATTACGTTATAGTTTTGACAAAAAAAAATATTTCGGACGATTACATACTTCGAAGTAAGCAAACTTTAATTGAACATGTGCAAAAGCTAATACTTTGCTTTAAAATAATGATTTATGTGGTAATATGGTATTTTGCATCTGTCCTATAAAAGTTTACCCGTTTCGCTCCATTGAATCATTAGAAATAAATTATTTTGACACAACAACAACACAAATAATTTGTTTTTGTTTAAACTGTAACATAAGTCGCTTTTATAAAACGAACTAAGACGTTTGGCATCTGTTTAGTGAAAGTTTTCTCGTTTGGGGGCATAAAATCGTTTGAAATTAACAGTTCTGGTCAAAACTATTACGTAAATTATTTCTTTGTATCACTTTAAAGATTTGCGTTATAGTCTTGACGAGAACTGTTAATTTCAAACGATTCTATGCTTTGAAACCACTATACTTTCACTGAACAGAGACAAAACGTCTGATTTCGCCTTTAAAAAACGATTCATGTCACAGTTTGGATTAAAACCAATGATTTTCGTTTATTCATTGTTACAAACAAGAAACCTTACATCAAAGAAACTGAAAATCTCTTATTCAGGCCCAGAAAATCAAATTACGTTTCAGTCTGGACACAAATTGCTTATTTTAGACGATTCTTTCTTTTGAACACGAAAACTTACATTAAAAAGATTAAAAACGTCTTATTCTGGCTCAAAACTGCAAATTATGTATTACTTTGGATAAAAGCAGTTTATCCTGATTACTCCTTTGCTTAGAATAGAGCGAACTTGTATAAAACTTAATGAAAACTTTAAATTTCGTCTCAAAGAAATAATTTACGTTATAGTTTTGACCAGAACTGTTAATTTCAAACGATTTTATGCCCCCAAACGAGAAAACTTTCACTAAACAGATGCCAAACGTCTTAGTTCGTTTTATAAAAGCGACTTATGTTACAGTTTAAACAAAAACAAATTATTTGTGTTGTTGTTGTGTCAAAATAATTTATTTCTAATGATTCAATGGAGCGAAACGGGTAAACTTTTATAGGACAGATGCAAAATACCATATTACCACATAAATCATTATTTTAAAGCAAAGTATTAGCTTTTGCACATGTTCAATTAAAGTTTGCTTACTTCGAAGTATGTAATCGTCCGAAATATTTTTTTTTGTCAAAACTATAACGTAATTTGTTCTTTTGAGCTTGAATATAGAGTTTTCATTACGTTTTATAGTAGTTTACTCTACTCTAAGCATAGAATCAAACAGAGTAATCCGCTTTTGTTAAAACTGATACATAATTTGCTCTTATTTTCGAGAATAAGACGTTTTCAAAATGCTTGATAAAATTTTTCTTGTTTATAGCAAGGAATCGTTTAAAATAAGCTGTATTTGCCTAAACTGATACGTAATTCGATATTTGTGCATGGATACGATGTTTTCAGTTTCTTTGACGTGAAATTTCTTGTTGCAAAAGGTAATACTTTGCTTTAAAACAACGCTTTATATGGTAATATGTGGTTTTGCATCTGCCCCATAAAAGTTCATTAGTTTCGAATCATAATTTCGTTTGAAATAAACAGTGCTGGTCAAAACTATAACGTAAATTATTTCTTTGAGACGAAATTTAAAGTTTTCATTAAGTTTTATACAAGTTTACTCTATTCTAAGTAAAGGAGTAATCAGGATAAATTGCTTTTATCTAGAGTAATATATAATTTGCAGTTTTCAGCCAGAATAAGACGTTTTTAATCTTTTTAATGTAAGTTTTCGTGTTCAAAACAAAGGATCGTCTAAAATAAGCAGTTTTTGTCCAGACTGAAACGTAATTCGAATTTCTGTGCCTAAATAAGGGGTTTTCAGTTTCTTTGATGTAAGGTTTCTTGTTTGTAACAATGAATTAACAAAAATAATTGGTTTTTATCCAAACTGTGGCATGAATCAGCTTTAAGACTATAACGTAAATCTTTTGTTTTGTGCTAAAATAAGACGTTTTTAGTCAGTTTGATATAAGCTTTCTTGTTCAAAGCAAAATATTGTCGAAAATCAACCGTTTTTGTCTAAACTGAAACAAAATTCGGTGGTTTGTGTCCGAATACAAAGTTTTCAGATTCTTTAATGTTAGGTTTGCTGCTTCTAACAAAGAATCAACGAAAATATTTTGTTTTAATACAAACTGCCATATAAAATGTCTTTATAGGACAAAACATGATGTTTGGCATCTGTTTATTAAAAATTTACTCGTTTGGAAGCATAGAATCATTCCAAATAAGCTATTCTCGTCGAAACTATAATGTAATTAGTATTTTGTGCTAGAATACAGCGTTTTTGTTAGATTTATTAACAATCTTGTCTATTTGAAGCAATGAAACGAATAGGATTAGCTGCCTTTATCCAAAGTGATACATAAATTGCTCTTTTATGCCAGATTAATACGTTTTTAGTCTGTTCGATGTAAGTTTTCTTATTCAAAGCAAAAGATCGTCTAAAGTAAGCCGTTTTTGTTTGAACTGATGAACAATTCAGACTGAGAGTCAACAAAAATAATTTGTTTTAATCCAAACTGATAATTTTTGACCCTATAAGAGTCCTATAAGAGTCCGAGATACGCCGTTCTCGTCAAGTCTATAACGTAATTCGTTTTTTTGTGTCAGAATACGACGTTTTCTGTCTGTTTAATATAAGTTTTTAATAATAATAATAATAATAACAATAATAATAATAATAATAATAATAATAATAATAATAATAATAATAATAATAATAATAATAATAAAAATAATAATAATAATAATAGTAATAATAATAATAATAATAATAGTAATAATAATAATAATAATAATAATAATAATAATAATGATAATAATACTTATAATAATGAATTTCTTTCTAAATTAAAGCTTAGTTTTTCTAAGCAAAAATGATGCTTATTTTGTGTGTTATATGAGCGTTTTCTCATTTCTATGCAAGAGATCATCTGTGATCTGTGTTTTTAGGCAAGAAATTGAATAAAATTAATAACTCATTTTAAAACTGGTATAAAAACATTTACTAAACAAAAGTTAATAATAATAATAATAATAATAATAATAATAATAATAATAATAATAATAATAATAATAATAATAATAATAATAGTAATAAAAGAAACAATAATAATAATAATAATAATAATAATAATAATAATAATGATAATAATACTTATAATAATAAATTTCTTTATAAATTAAAGCTTAGTTTTTCTAAGCAAAAATGATGCTTATTTTGTGTTATCTGAGCGTTTTCTCATTTCTATGCAAGAGATCATCTGTGATCTGTGTTTTTAGGCAAGAAATTGTCTAAAATTAATAACTCATTTTAAAACTGGTATAAAAACATTTACTATACAAAAGTTATAATCGGTCTTTAATAATAATAATATTAATAATAATAATAATAATAATAATAATAATAATAATAATAATAATAATAATAATAATAATAATAATAATAGTAATAATAATAATAAAAATAATAGTAATAATAATAATAATAATAAAAATAAAAATAATAGTAGTAGTAAAAGTAAGCTTAGTTTTCTAAGCCAAAATGAAGCTTATTTTGTGTTATATGAGCGTTTTCTCATTTCTATGCAAAAGATCATGTGTGATCTGTGTTTTAAGTTGTGTCAGAATACGACGTTTTCTGACTGTTAACAAAAATTTGCTTTAAAATAAAATGTTTGAAAAACCGAAATTAAACTAAATTAATTGTGTCTAACACTTTAGTAGAGGAAAAAGAAAAAGACATAAAAGTCACTAAAGGTTTCAGAGTTGTCTTTAGTTGTCATATTAATAACAATAACATTAATAATAATAATACTAATAGTACTAAATTTGCTTATATGCAAACGCTTAATTAAGGTAACAGTGTTTTGGTTTCTTGCTTATTTCTCGAAAACAGTTACTCCTATCAATTTTTATCTTTTTCACCAAAATTAAAGGTGATAAAATTTCCTACAAAATAGTTATTTGCATTTTTCATGTAGAACTAACCATAAGCGAGATATAAGTTTAAAAATAATTATTAATTAAAAAAAAGTGTTTTAACAGAAAATGTCTTGTGATTTAAAATACACTTAATTTGTTGGGTCCAATACTTTATTAGAAGAAAAAGGAGGTGACATAAAAGTAACTGAAGTCTTCAGAGTCGTTTTTAAATGCTGCATTTTTGACTTCGTCTCAAACATTGAAAACTGAATTACATTTTTGTTCAGTAACAGTTACAGTTTTCTTATTGGTTTTTTGCTTATATCTCAAAAACAGTTACTCCTATCAAATTTTATCTTTCTTTCAAAATTAAAGCTGATAAAATTTCCAACAAAATAGTTATTTACATTTTTCTTGTAGGACCAAGCATAAACGAGTTATAGAGTTGGATATAAATAATATTTAACAAAAATTTGCTTTAAAATAAAATGCTTGAAAAACCGGAATTAAACTAAATTAATTGTGTCTAACACTTTAGTAGAGGAAAAAGGAGAAGACATAAAAGTCACTAAATGTTTCAGAGTCGTTTTTGGTCGTCATATTAATAACAATAACATTAATAATAATAATACTAATAGTACTAAATTTGCTTATATGCAAACGCTTAATTAACGTAACATTTTTTTGGTTTCTTGCTTATATCTCGAAAACAGTTACTCCTATCAATTTTTATCTTTTTTTCAAAATTAAAGCTAATAAAATTTCCTACAAAATAGTTATTTGCATTTTTTTGTAGGACCAACCATAAACGAGTTATAGAGTTGGATATAAATAATATTTAACAAAAATTTGCTTTAAAATAAAATGTTTGAAAAACCGAAATTAAACTAAATTAATTGAGTCTAACACTTTAGTAGAGGAAAAAGAAAAAGACATAAAAGTCACTAAAGGTTTCAGAGTTGTCTTTAGTTGTCATATTAATAACAATAACATTAATAATAATAATACTAATAGTACTAAATTTGCTTATATGCAAACGCTTAATTAAGGTAACAGTGTTTTGGTTTCTTGCTTATGTCTCGAAAACAGTTACTCCTATCAATTTTTATCTTTTTACTAAAATTCAAGCTGATAAAATTTCCTACAAAATAGTTATTTGCATTTTTCATGTAGAACTAACCATAAGCGAGATATATGATTGAAAATAATTAATATTTAAAGAAAAAGTGCTTTAACAGAAAATGTCTTGTGATTTAAAATACACTTAATTTATTGGGTCCAATACTTTATTAGAAGAAAAAGGAAGTGACATAAAAGTCACTGAAGTCTTCAGAGTCGTTTTTAAATGCTGCAGTTTCGTCTTCGTCTCAAACATTGAAAACTGAATTACATTTTTGTTCAGTAACAGTCACAGTTTTCTTATTGGTTTTTTGCTTATATCACGAAAACAGTTACTCCTATCAATTTTTATCTTTCTGTCAAAATTAAAGCTGATAAAATTTCCTACAAAATAGTTATTTGCATTTTTCTTGTAGGACCAACCATAAGCGAGTTATAGAGTTGGATATAAATAATATTTAACAAAAATTTGCTTTAAAATAAAATGTTTGAAAAACTGAAATTAAACTAATTGAATTGTGTCTAACACTTTAGTAGAGGAAAAAGAAGAAGACATAAAAGTCACTAAAGGTTTCAAAGTTGTCTTTAATCGTCATATTAATAACAATAACATTAATAATAATAATACTAATAGTACTAAATTTGCTTATATGCAAACGCTTAATTAAGGTAACAGTGTTTTGGTTTCTTGCTCATATCTCGAAAACAGTTACTCCTATCAATTTTTATCTTTTTACTAAAATTCAAGCAGATAAAATTTCCTACAAAATAGTTATTTGCATTTTTTATGTAGGACTAACCATAAGCGAGATATAAGATTGAAAATAATTAATATTTAAAAAAGAAGTGCTCTAACAGAAAATGTCTTGTGATTTAAAATACACTTAATTTATTAGGTCCAATACTTTATTAAAAAAAAAAGGGGGTGACATATAAGTCACTAAAGTCTTCAGAGTCGATTTTAAATGCTGCATTTTCGTCTTCGTCTCAAACATTGAAAACTGAATTACATTTTTGTTCTGAAACGGTAACAGTTTTTACTTTGGTTTTTTGATTATATCTCGAAAACAGTTACTCCTATCAATTTTTATCTTTCTTTCAAAATTAAAGCTGATAACATTTCCTACAAAATAGTTATTTGCATTTTTCTTGTAGGACCAACCATAAGCAAGTTATAAAGTTGGATATAAATAATATTTAACAAAAACTTGCTTAAAAATAAAATGTTTGAAATACTGAAATTAAACTAAATTAATTGTGTCTAACACTTTAGTAGAGAAAAAAGAAAAAGACATAAAAGTCACCAAAGTCTTCAGAATCGTTTTTAGTCGTCATATTAATAACAATAACATTAATAATAATAATACTAATAGTACTAAATCTGCTTATATGCAAGCGCTTTATTAAGGTAACAGTTTTTTGGTTTCTTGCTTATATCTCGAAAACAGTTACTCCTATGAATTTTTGTCTTTCTTTCAAAATTAAAGCTGATAAAATATTCTACAAAATAGTTATTTGCATTTTTCTTGTAGGACCAACCATAAGCGAGTTATAGAGTTGGATATAAATAATATTTAACAAAAATTTGCTTTAAAATAAAATGTTTGAAAAACTGAAATTAAACTAATTTAACTGTGTCTAACACTTTAGTAGAGAAAAAAGGAAAAGACATAAAAGTCACTAAAGGTTTCAGAGTTGTCTTTAGTTGTCATATTAATAACAATAACATTAATAATAATAATACTAATAGTACTAAATTTGCTTATATGCAAACGCTTAATTAAGGTAACAGTGTTTTGGTTTCTTGCTTATATCTCGAAAACAGTTACTCCTATCAATTTTTATCTTTTTACTAAAATTCAAGCTGATAAAATTTCCTACAAAATAGTTATTTGCATTTTTCATGTAGGACTAACAATAAGCGAGATATATGATTGAAAATAATTAATATTTAAAAAAAAAGTGCTTTAACAGAAAATGTCTTGTGATTTAAAATACACTTAATTTATTAGGTCCAATACTTTATTAAAAAAAAAAGGGGGTGACATATAAGTCACTGAAGTCTTCAGAGTCGATTTTAAATGCTGCATTTTTGTCTTCGTCTCAAACATTGAAAACTGAATTACATTTTTGTTCTGAAACGGTAACAGTTTTTACTTTGGTTTTTTGCTTATATCTCGAAAACAGTTACTCCTATCAATTTTTATCTTTCTTTCAAAATTAAAGCTGATAACATTTCCTACAAAATAGTTATTTGCATTTTTCTTGTAGGACCAACCATAAGCGAGTTATAAAGTTGGATATAAATAATATTTAACAAAAACTTGCTTAAAAATAAAATGTTTGAAATACTGAAATTAAACTAAATTAATTGTGTCTAACACTTTAGTAGAGAAAAAAGAAAAAGACATAAAAGTCACCAAAGTCTTCAGAATCGTTTTTAGTCGTCATATTAATAACAATAACATTAATAATAATAATACTAATAGTACTAAATCTGCTTATATGCAAGCGCTTTATTAAGGTAACAGTTTTTTGGTTTCTTGCTTATATCTCGAAAACAGTTACTCCCATGAATTTTTGTCTTTCTTTCAAAATTAAAGCTGATAAAATATTCTACAAAATAGTTATTTGCATTTTTCTTGTGCGACCAACCATAAGCGAGTTATAAAGTTGGATATAAATAATATTTAACAAAAATTTGCTTTAAAATAAAATGTTTGAAAAACTGAAATTAAACTAATTTAATTGTGTCTAACACTTTAGTAGAGGAAAAAGAAAAAGACATAAAAGTCACTAAAGGTTTCAAAGTTGTCTTTAATCGTCATATTAATAACAATAACATTAATAATAATAATACTAATAGTACTAAATTAGCTTATATGCAAACGCTTAATTAAGGTAACAGTGTTTTGGTTTCTTGCTCATATCTCGAAAACAGTTACTCCTATCAATTTTTATCTTTTTACTAAAATTCAAGCTGATAAAATTTCCTACAAAATAGTTATTTGCATTTTTTGTGTAGGACTAACCATAAGCGAGATATAAGATTGAAAATAATTAATATTTAAAAAAGAAGTGCTTTAACAGAAAATGTCTTGTGATTTAAAATACACTTAATTTATTAGGTCCAATACTTTATTAAAAAAAAAGGGGGTGACATATAAGTCACTGAAGTCTTCAGAGTCGATTTTAAATGCTGCATTTTCGTCTTCGTCTCAAACATTGAAAACTGAATTACATTTTTGTTCTGAAACGGTAACAGTTTTTACTTTGGTTTTTTGCTTATATCTCGAAAACAGTTACTCCTATCAATTTTTATCTTTCTTTCAAAATTAAAGCTGATAACATTTCCTACAAAATAGTTATTTGCATTTTTCTTGTAGGACCAACCATAAGCGAGTTATAAAGTTGGATATAAATAATATTTAACAAAAACTTGCTTAAAAATAAAATGTTTGAAATACTGAAATTAAACTAAATTAATTGTGTCTAACACTTTAGTAGAGAAAAAAGAAAAAGACATAAAAGTCACCAAAGTCTTCAGAATCGTTTTTAGTCGTCATATTAATAACAATAACATTAATAATAATAATACTAATAGTACTAAATCTGCTTATATGCAAGCGTTTTATTAAGGTATCAGTTTTTTGGTTTCTTGCTTATATCTCGAAAACAGTTACTCCTATGAATTTTTGTCTTTCTTTCAAAATTAAAGCTGATAAAATATTCTACAAAATAGTTATTTGCATTTTTCTTGTAGGACCAACCATAAGCGAGTTATAGAGTTGGATATAAATAATATTTAACAAAAATTTGCTTTAAAATAAAATGTTTGAAAAACTGAAATTAAACTAATTTAACTGTGTCTAACACTTTAGTAGAGAAAAAAGGAAAAGACATAAAAGTCACTAAAGGTTTCAGAGTTGTCTTTAGTTGTCATATTAATAACAATATCATTAATAATAATAATACTAATAGTACTAAATTTGCTTATATGCAAACGCTTAATTAAGGTAACAGTGTTTTGGTTTCTTGCTTATATCTCGAAAACAGTTACTCCTATCAATTTTTATCTTTTTACTAAAATTCAAGCTGATAAAATTTCCTACAAAATAGTTATTTGCATTTTTCATGTAGGACTAACAATAAGCGAGATATATGATTGAAAATAATTAATATTTAAAAAAAAAGTGCTTTAACAGAAAATGTCTTGTGATTTAAAATACACTTAATTTATTAGGTCCAATACTTTATTAAAAAAAAAAGGGGGTGACATATAAGTCACTGAAGTCTTCAGAGTCGATTTTAAATGCTGCATTTTTGTCTTCGTCTCAAACATTGAAAACTGAATTACATTTTTGTTCTGAAACGGTAACAGTTTTTACTTTGGTTTTTTGCTTATATCTCGAAAACAGTTACTCCTATCAATTTTTATCTTTCTTTCAAAATTAAAGCTGATAACATTTCCTACAAAATAGTTATTTGCATTTTTCTTGTAGGACCAACCATAAGCGAGTTATAAAGTTGGATATAAATAATATTTAACAAAAACTTGCTTAAAAATAAAATGTTTGAAATACTGAAATTAAACTAAATTAATTGTGTCTAACACTTTAGTAGAGAAAAAAGAAAAAGACATAAAAGTCACCAAAGTCTTCAGAATCGTTTTTAGTCGTCATATTAATAACAATAACATTAATAATAATAATACTAATAGTACTAAATCTGCTTATATGCAAGCGCTTTATTAAGGTAACAGTTTTTTGGTTTCTTGCTTATATCTCGAAAACAGTTACTCCCATGAATTTTTGTCTTTCTTTCAAAATTAAAGCTGATAAAATATTCTACAAAATAGTTATTTGCATTTTTCTTGTGGGACCAACCATAAGCGAGTTATAAAGTTGGATATAAATAATATTTAACAAAAATTTGCTTTAAAATAAAATGTTTGAAAAACTGAAATTAAACTAATTTAATTGTGTCTAACACTTTAGTAGAGGAAAAAGAAAAAGACATAAAAGTCACTAAAGGTTTCAAAGTTGTCTTTAATCGTCATATTAATAACAATAACATTAATAATAATAATACTAATAGTACTAAATTAGCTTATATGCAAACGCTTAATTAAGGTAACAGTGTTTTGGTTTCTTGCTCATATCTCGAAAACAGTTACTCCTATCAATTTTTATCTTTTTACTAAAATTCAAGCTGATAAAATTTCCTACAAAATAGTTATTTGCATTTTTTGTGTAGGACTAACCATAAGCGAGATATAAGATTGAAAATAATTAATATTTAAAAAAGAAGTGCTTTAACAGAAAATGTCTTGTGATTTAAAATACACTTAATTTATTAGGTCCAATACTTTATTAAAAAAAAAGGGGGTGACATATAAGTCACTGAACTCTTCAGAGTCAATTTTAAATGCTGCATTTTCGTCTTCGTCTCAAACATTGAAAACTGAATTACATTTTTGTTCTGAAACGGTAACAGTTTTTACTTTGGTTTTTTGCTTATATCTCGAAAACAGTTACTCCTATCAATTTTTATCTTTCTTTCAAAATTAAAGCTGATAACATTTCCTACAAAATAGTTATTTGCATTTTTCTTGTAGGACCAACCATAAGCGAGTTATAAAGTTGGATATAAATAATATTTAACAAAAACTTGCTTAAAAATAAAATGTTTGAAATACTGAAATTAAACTAAATTAATTGTGTCTAACACTTTAGTAGAGAAAAAAGAAAAAGACATAAAAGTCACCAAAGTCTTCAGAATCGTTTTTAGTCGTCATATTAATAACAATAACATTAATAATAATAATACTAATAGTACTAAATCTGCTTATATGCAAGCGTTTTATTAAGGTAACAGTTTTTTGGTTTCTTGCTTATATCTCGAAAACAGTTACTCCTATGAATTTTTGTCTTTCTTTCAAAATTAAAGCTGATAAAATATTCTACAAAATAGTTATTTGCATTTTTCTTGTAGGACCAACCATAAGCGAGTTATAGAGTTGGATATAAATAATATTTAACAAAAATTTGCTTTAAAATAAAATGTTTGAAAAACTGAAATTAAACTAATTTAACTGTGTCTAACACTTTAGTAGAGAAAAAAGGAAAAGACATAAAAGTCACTAAAGGTTTCAGAGTTGTCTTTAGTTGTCATATTAATAACAATTACATTAATAATAATAATACTAATAGTACTAAATTTGCTTATATGCAAACGCTTAATTAAGGTAACAGTGTTTTGGTTTCTTGCTTATATCTCGAAAACAGTTACTCCAATCAATTTTTATCTTTTTACTAAAATTCAAGCTGATAAAATTTCCTACAAAATAGTTATTTGCATTTTTCATGTAGGACTAACCATAAGCGAGATATATGATTGAAAATAATTAATATTTAAAAAAAAAGTGCTTTAACAGAAAATGTCTTGTGATTTAAAATACACTTAATTTATTGGGTCCAATACTTTATTAGAAGAAAAAGAAAGTGACATAAAAGTCACTGAAGTCTTCAGAGTCGTTTTTAAATGCTGCAGTTTCGTCTTCGTCTCAAACATTGAAAACCGAATTACATTTTTGTTCAGTAACAGTCACAGTTTTCTTATTGGTTTTTTGCTTATATCTCGAAAACAGTTACTCCTATCAATTTTTATCTTTTTTTCAAAATTAAAGCTGATAAAATTTCCTACAAAATAGTTATTTGCATTTTTCTTATAGGACCAACCATAAGCGAGTTATAGAGTTGGATATAAATAATATTTAACAAAAATTTGCTTTAAAATAAAATGTTTGAAAAACTGAAATTAAACTAATTTAATTGTGTCTAACACTTTAGTAGAGAAAAAAGAAGAAGACATAAAAATCACTAAAGGTTTCAAAGTTGTCTTTAATCGTAATATTAATAACAATAACATTAATAATAATAATACTAATAGTACTAAATTTGCTTATATGCAAACGCTTAATTAAGGTAACAGTGTTTTGGTTTCTTGCTTATATCTCTAAAACAGTTACTCCTATCAATTTTTATCTTTTTACTAAAATTAAAGCTGATAAAATTTTCTACAAAATAGTTAATTGCATTTTTAATGTAGGACTAACCATAAGCGAGATATAAGTTTGAAAATAATTAAAATTTAAAAAAAAGTGCTTCAACAGAAAATGTCTTGTGATTTAAAATACACTTAATTTATTGGGTCCAATACTTTATTAGAAGAAAAATGAGGTGACAGAAAGGTCACTGAAGTCTTTAGAGTCGTTTGTAAATGCTGCATTTTCGTCTTCGTCTCAAACATTGAAAACTGAATTACATTGTTGTTCAGTAACTGTTACAGTTTTCTTATTGGTTTTTTGCTTATATCTCGAAAACAGTTACTCCTATCAATTTTTATCTTTCTTTTAAAATTAAAGCTGATAAAGCTTCCTACAAAATAGTTGTTTGCATTTTTCTTGTAGGACCAACCATAAGCGAGTTATAGAGTTGGATATAAATAATATTTAACAAAAATTTGCTTTAAATAAAATGTTTGAAAAACCGAAATTAAACTAAATTAATTGAGTCTAACACTTTAGTAGAGACAAAAGAAAAAGACATAAAAGTCACCAAAGTCTTCAGAATCGTTTTTAGTCGTCATATTAATAACAATAACATTATTAATAATAATACTAATAGTACTAAATCTGCTTATATGCAAGCGCTTTATTAAGGTAACAGTTTTTTGGTTTCTTGCTTATATCTCGAAAACAGTTACTCCTATCAATTTTTATCTTTTTTTCAAAATTAAAGCTGATAAAATTTCCTACAAAATAGTTATTTGCATTTTTCTTGTAGGACCAACCATAAGCGAGTTATAGAGTTGGATATAAATAATATTTAACAAAAATTTGCTTTAAAATAAAATGTTTGAAAAACTGAAATTAAACTAATTTAATTGTGTCTAACACTTTAGTAGAGGAAAAAGAAGAAGACATAAAAGTCACTAAAGGTTTCAAAGTTGTCTTTAATCGTCATATTAATAACAATAACATTAATAATAATAATACTAATAGTACTAAATTTGCTTATATGCAAACGCTTAATTAAGGTAACAGTGTTTTGGTTTCTTGCTCATATCTCGAAAACAGTTACTCCTATCAATTTTTATCTTTTTACTAAAATTCAAGCTGATAAAATTTCCTACAAAATAATTATTTGCATTTTTTATGTAGGACTAACCATAAGCGAGATATAAGATTGAAAATAATTAATATTTAAAAAAGAAGTGCTTTAACAGAAAATGTCTTGTGATTTAAAATACACTTAATTTATTAGGTCCAATACTTTATTAGAAAAAAAGGGGGTGACATATAAGTCACTGAAGTCTTCAGAGTCGATTTTAAATGCTGCATTTTCGTCTTCGTCTCAAACATTGAAAACTGAATTATATTTTTGTTCTGAAACGGTAACAGTTTTTACTTTGGTTTTTTGCTTATATCTCGAAAACAGTTACTCCTATCAATTTTTATCTTTTTTTCAAAATTAAAGCTGATAACATTTCCTACAAAATAGTTATTTGCATTTTTCTTGTAGGACCAACCATAAGCGAGTTATAAAGTTGGATATAAATAATATTTAACAAAAACTTGCTTAAAAATAAAATGTTTGAAATACTGAAATTAAACTAAATTAATTGTGTCTAACACTTTAGTAGAGAAAAAAGAAAAAGACATAAAAGTCACCAAAATCTTCAGAATCGTTTTTAGTCGTCATATTAATAACAATAACATTAATAATAATAATACTAATAGTACTAAATCTGCTTATATGCAAGCGCTTTATTAAGGTAACAGTTTTTTGGTTTCTTGCTAATATCTCGAAAACAGTTACTCCTATGAATTTTTGTCTTTCTTTCAAAATCAAAGCTGATAAAATATTCTACAAAATAGTTATTTGCATTTTTCTTGTAGGACCAACCATAAGCGAGTTATAGAGTTGGATATAAATAATATTTAACAAAAATTTGCTTTAAAATAAAATGTTTGAAAAACTGAAATTAAACTAATTTTACTGTGTCTAACACTTTAGTAGAGAAAAAACGAAAAGACATAAAAGTCACTAAAGGTTTCAGAGTTGTCTTTAGTTGTCATATTAATAACATGAACATTAATAATAATAATACTAATAGTACTAAATTTGCTTATATGCAAACGCTTAATTAAGGTAACAGTATTTTGGTTTCTTGCTCATATCTCGAAAACAGTTACTCCTATCAATTTTTATCTTTTTTTCAAAATTAAAGCTGATAACATTTCCTACAAAATAGTTATTTGCATTTTTCTTGTGGGACCAACCATAAGCGAGTTATAAAGTTGGATATAAATAATATTTAACAAAAACTTGCTTAAAAATAAAATGTTTGAAATACTGAAATTAAACTAAATTAATTGTGTCTAACACTTTAGTAGAGAAAAAAGAAAAAGACATAAAAGTCACCAAAGTCTTTAGAATCGTTTTTAGTCGTCATATTAATAACAATAACATTAATAATAATAATACTAATAGTACTAAATCTGCTTATATGCAAGCGCTTTATTAAGGTAACAGTTTTTTGGTTTCTTGCTTATATCTCGAAAACAGTTACTCCTATGAATTTTTGTCTTTTTTTCAAAATTAAAGCTGATAAAATTTCCTACAAAATAGTTATTTGCATTTTTCTTGTAGGACCAACCATAAGCGAGTTATAGAGTTGGATATAAATAATTTTTAACAAAAATTTGCTTTAAAATAAAATGTTTGAAAAACTGAAATTAAACTAATTTAATTGTGTCTAACACTTTAGTAGAGGAAAAAGGAAAAGACATAAAAGTCACTAAAGGTTTCAGAGTTGTCTTTAGTTGTCATATTAATAACATGAACATTAATAATAATAATACTAATAGTACTAAATTTGCTTATATGCAAACGCTTAATTAAGGTAACAGTGTTTTGGTTTCTTGCTTATATCTCGAAAACAGTTACTCCTATCAATTTTTATCTTTTTACTAAAATTCAAGCTGATAAAATTTCCTATAAAATAGTTATTTGCATTTTTCATGTAGGGCTAACCATAAGCGAGATATATGATTGAAAATAATTAATATTTAAAAAAAAAGTGCTTTAACAGAAAATGTCTTGTGATTTAAAATACACTTAATTTATTGGGTCCAATACTTTATTAGAAGAAAAAGGAAGTGACATAAAAGTCACTGTAGTCTTCAGAGTCGTTTTTAAATGCTGCAGTTTCGCCTTCGTCTCAAACATTGAAAACTGAATTACATTTTTGTTCAGTAACAGTCACAGTTTTCTTATTGGTTTTTTGCTTATATCTCGAAAACAGTTACTCCTATCAATTTTTATCTTTCTGTCAAAATTAAAGCTGATAAAATTTCCTACAAAATAAATATTTGCATTTTTCTTGTAGGACCAACCATAAGCGAGTTATAGAGTTGGATATAAATAATATTTAACAAAAATTTGCTTTAAAATAAAATGTTTGAAAAACTGAAATTAAACTAATTTAATTGTGTCTAACACTTTAGTAGAGGAAAAAGAAGAAAACATAAAAGTCACTAAAGGTTTCAAAGTTGTCTTTAATCGTCATATTAATAACAATAACATTAATAATAATAATACTAATAGTACTAAATTTGCTTATATGCAAACGCTTAATTAAGGTAACAGTGTTTTGGTTTCTTGCTCATATCTCGAAAACAGTTACTCCTATCAATTTTTATCTTATTTCCAAAATTAAAGCTGATAACATTTCCTACAAAATAGTTATTTGCATTTTTCTTGTGGGACCAACCATAAGCGAGTTATAAAGTTGGATATAAATAATATTTAACAAAAACTTGCTTAAAAATAAAATGTTTGAAATACTGAAATTAAACTAAATTAATTGTGTCTAACACTTTAGTAGAGAAAAAAGAAAAAGACATAAAAGTCACCAAAGTATCCAGAATCGTTTTTAGTCGTCATATTAATAACAATAACATTAATAATAATATTACTAATAGTACTAAATCTGCTTATATGCAAGCGCTTTATTAAGGTAACAGTTTTTTGGTTTCTTGCTTATATCTCGAAAACAGTTACTCCTATGAATTTTTGTCTTTTTTTCAAAATTAAAGCTGATAAAATTTCCTACAAAATAGTTATTTGCATTTTTCTTGTAGGACCAACCATAAGCGAGTTATAGAGTTGGATATAAATACTTTTTAACAAAAATTTGCTTTAAAATAAAATGTTTGAAAAACTGAAATTAAACTAATTTAATTGTGTCTAACACTTTAGTAGAGGAAAAAGAAAAAGACATAAAAGTCACTAAAGGTTTCAGAGTTGTCTTTAGTTGTCATATTAATAACAATAACATTAATAATAATAATACTAATAGTACTAAATTTGCTTATATGCAAACGCTTAATTAAGGTAACAGTGTTTTGGTTTCTTGCTTATATCTCGAAAACAGTTACTCCTATCAATTTTTATCTTTTTACTAAAATTCTAGCTGATAAAATTTCCTATAAAATAGTTATTTGCATTTTTTATGTAGGGCTAACCATAAGCGAGATATATGATTGAAAATAATTAATATTTAAAAAAAAAGTGCTTTAACAGAAGATGTCTTGTGATTTAAAATACACTTAATTTATTGGGTCCAATACTTTATTAGAAGAAAAAGGAAGTGACATAAAAGTCACTAAAGTCTTCAGAGTCGTTTTTAAATGCTGCAGTTTCGTCTTCGTCTCAAACATTGAAAACTGAATTACATTTTTGTTCAGTAACAGTCACAGTTTTCTTATTGGTTTTTTGCTTATATCTCGAAAACAGTTACTCCTATCAATTTTTATCTTTCTGTCAAAATTAAAGCTGATAAAATTTCCTACAAAATAGTTATTTGCATTTTTCTTGTAGGACCAACCATAAGCGAGTTATAGAGTTGGATATAAATAATATTTAACAAAAATTTGCTTTAAAATAAAATGTTTGAAAAACTGAAATTAAACTAATTTAATTGTGTCTAACACTTTAGTAGAGGAAAAAGAAGAAGACATAAAAGTCACTAAAGGTTTCAAAGTTGTCTTTAATAGTCATATTAATAACAATAACATTAATAATAATAATACTAATAGTACTAAATTTGCTTATATGCAAACGCTTAATTAAGGTAACAGTGTTTTGGTTTCTTGCTCATATCTCGAAAACAGTTACTCCTATCAACTTTTATCTTTTTACTAAAATTCAAGCTGATAAAATTTCCTACAAAATAATTATTTGCATTTTTTATGTAGGACTAACCATAAGCGAGATATAAGATTGAAAATAATTAATATTTAAAAAAGAAGTGCTTTAACAAAAAATGTCTTGTGAATTAAAATACACTTAATTTATTAGGTCCAATACTTTATTAGAAAAAAAAGGGAGTGACAAATAAGTCACTGAAGTCTACAGAGTCGATTTTAAATGCTGCATTTTCGTCTTCGTCTCAAACATTGAATACTGAATTACATTTTTGTTCTGAAACGGTAACAGTTTTTACTTTGGTTTTTTGCTTATATCTCGAAAACAGTTACTTCTATCAATTTTTATCTTTCTTTCAAAATTAAAGCTGATAACATTTCCTACAAAATAGTTATTTGCATTTTTCTTGTAGGACCAACCATAAGCGAGTTATAAAGTTGGATATAAATAATATTTAACAAAAACTTGCTTAAAAATAAAATGTTTGAAATACTGAAATTAAACTAAATTAATTGTGTCTAACACTTTAGTAGAGAAAAAAGAAAAAGACATAAAAGTCACCAAAGTCTTCAAAATCGTTTTTAGTCGTCATATTAATAACAATAACATTAATAATAATAATACTAATAGTACTAAATCTGCTTATATGCAAGCGCTTTATTAAGGTAACAGTTTTTTGGTTTCTTGCTTATATCTCGAAAACAGTTACTCCTATGAATTTTTGTCTTTCTTTCAAAATTAAAGCTGATAAAATATTCTACAAAATAGTTATTTGCATTTTTCTTGTAGGACCAACCATAAGCGAGTTATAGAGTTGGATATTAATAATATATAACAAAAATTTGCTTTAAAATAAAATGTTTGAAAAACTGAAATTAAACTAATTTAACTGTGTCTAACACTTTAGTAGAGGAAAAAGGAAAAGACATAAAAGTCACTAAAGGTTTCGGAGTTGTCTTTAGTTGTCCTATTAATAACAATAACATTAATAATAATAATACTAATAGTACTAAATTTGCTTATATGCAAACGCTCAATTAAGGTAACAGTGTTTTGGTTTCTTGCTTATATCTCGAAAACAGTTACTCTTATCAATTTTTATCTTTTTACTAAAATTCAAGCTGATAAAATTTCCTACAAAATAGTTATTTGCATTTTTCATGTAGGACTAACCATAAGCGAGATATAAGTTTGAAAATAATTAATATTTAAAAAAAAGTGCTTTAACAGAAAATGTCTTGTGATTTAAAATACACTTAATTTATTAGGTCCAATACTTTATTAGAAGAAAAAGGAGGTGACATATAAGTCACTGAAGTCTTCAGAGTCGATTGTAAATGCTGCATTTTCGTCTTCGTCTCAAACATTGAAAACTGAATTACATTTTTGTTCTGAAACGGTAACAGTTTTCACTTTGGTGTTTCTGTCTTTCTTGTCTTCTTCTTTTTCCTCTACTAAAGTGTTAGACACAATTAAATTAGTTTAATTTCAGTTTTTCAAACATTTTATTTTAAAGCAAATTTTTGTTAAATATTATTTATATCCAACTCTATAACTCGCTTATGGTTCGTCCTACAAGAAAAATGCAAATAACTATTTTGTAGGAAATTTTATCAGCTTTAATTTTGAAAAAAAGATAAAAATTAATAGGAGTAACTGTTTTCGAGATATAAGCAAAAAACCAATAAGAAAACTGTGACTGTTACTGAACAAAAATGTAATTCAGTTTTCAATGTTTGAGACGAAGACGAAACTGCAGCATTTAAAAACGACTCTGAAGACTTCAGTGATTTTTATGTCACTTCCTTTTTCTTCTAATAAAGTATTGGACCCAATAAATTAAGTGTATTTTAAATCACAAGACATTTTCTGTTAAAGCACTTTTTTTTTAAATATTAATTATTTTCAATCATATATCTCGCTTATGGTTAGTCTTGCATAAAAAATGCAAATAACTATTTTGTAGGAAATTTTATCAGCTTAAATTTTAGTAAAAAGATAAAAATTGATAGGAGTAACTGTTTTCGAGATATAAGCAAGAAACCAAAACACTGTTACCTTAATTAAGCGTTTGCATATAAGCAAATTTAGTACTATTAGTATTATTATTATTAATGTTATTGTTATTAATATGACAACTAAAGACAACTTTGAAACCTTTAGTGACTTTTATGTCTTTTCCTTTTTTCTCTACTAAAGTGTTAGACACAGTTAAATTAGTTTAATTTCAGTTTTTCAAACATTTTATTTTAAAGCAAATTTTTGTTAAATATTATTTATATCCAACTCTATACTCGCTTATGGTTGGTCCTACAAGAAAAATGCAAATAACTATTTTGTAGAGTATTTTATCAGCTTTAATTTTGAAAAAAAGACAAAAATTCATAGGAGTAACTGTTTTCGAGATATAAGCAAGAAACCAAAAAACTGTTACCTTAATAAAGCGCTTGCATATAAGCAGATTTAGTACTATTAGTATTATTATTATTAATGTTATTGTTATTAATATGACGACTAAAAACGATTCTGAAGACTTTGGTGACTTTTATGTCTTTTTCTTTTTTCTCTACTAAAGTGTTAGACACAATTAATTTAGTTTAATTTCAGTTTTTCAAACATTTTATTTTAAAGCAAATTTTTGTTAAATATTATTTATATCCAACTCTATACTCGCTTATGGTTGGTCCTACAAGAAAAATGCAAATAACTATTTTGTAGGAAATGTTATTAGCTTTAATTTTGAAAGAAAGATAAAAATTGATAGGAGTAACTGTTTTCGAGATATAAGCAAAAAACCAAAGTAAAAACTGTTACCGTTTAAGAACAAAAATGTAATTCAGTTTTCAATGTTTGAGACGAAGACGAAAATGCAGCATTTAAAATCGACCCTGAAGACTTCAGTGACTTATATGTCACCCCCTTTTTTTTTTAATAAAGTATTGGACCTAATAAATTAAGTGTATTTTAAATTACAAGACATTTTCTGTTAAAGCACTTCTTTTTTAAATATTAATTATTTTCAATCTTATATCTCGCTTATGGTTAGTCCTACATAAAAAATGCAAATAACTATTTTGTAGGAAATTTTATCAGCTTGAATTTTAATAAAAAGATAAAAATTGATAGGAGTAACTGTTTTCGAGATATGAGCAAGAAACCAAAACACTGTTACCTTAATTAAGCGTTTGCATATAAGCAAATTTAGTACTATTAGTATTATTATTATTATTAATGTTATTGTTATTAATATGACGATTAAAGACAACTTTGAAACCTTTAGTGACTTTTATGTCTTCTTCTTTTTCCTCTACTAAAGTGTTAGACACAATTAAATTAGTTTAATTTCAGTTTTTCAAACATTTTATTTTAAAGCAAATTTTTGTTAAATATTATTTATATCCAACTCTATAACTCGCTTATGGTTGGTCCTAGAAGAAAAATGCAAATAACTATTTTGTAGGAAATTTTATCAGCTTTAATTTTGAAAAAAAGATAAAAATTGATAAGAGTAACTGTTTTCGAGATATAAGCAAAAAACCAATATGAAAACTGTGACTGTTACTGAACAAAATTGTAATTCAGTTTTCAATGTTTGAGACGAAGACGAAACTGCAGCATTTAAAAACGACTCTGAAGACTTCAGTGACTTTTATGTCACTTCCTTTTTCTTCTAATAAAGTATTGGACCCAATAAATTAAGTGTATTTTAAATCACAAGACATTTTCTGTTAAAGCACTTTTTTTTTAAATATTAATTATTTTCAATCATATATCTCGCTTATGGTTAGTCCTACATGAAAAATGCAAATAACTATTTTGTAGGAAATTTTATCAGCTTGAATTTTAGTAAAAAGATAAAAATTGATAGGAGTAACTGTTTTCGAGATATAAGCAAGAAACCAAAACACTGTTACCTTAATTAAGCGTTTGCATATAAGCAAATTTAGTACTATTAGTATTATTATTATTAATGTTATTGTTATTAATATGACAACTAAAGACAACTCTGAAACCTTTAGTGACTTTTATGTCTTTTCCTTTTTTCTCTACTAAAGTGTTAGACACAGTAAAATTAGTTTAATTTCCGTTTTTCAAACATTTTATTTTAAAGCAAATTTTTGTTAAATATTATTTATATCCAACTCTATAACTCGCTTATGGTTGGTCCTACAAGAAAAATGCAAATAACTATTTTGTAGAATATTTTATCAGCTTTAATTTTGAAAGAAAGACAAAAATTCATAGGAGTAACTGTTTTCGAGATATAAGCAAGAAACCAAAAAACTGTTACCTTAATAAAGCGCTTGCATATAAGCAGATTTAGTACTATTAGTATTATTATTATTAATGTTATTGTTATTAATATGACGACTAAAAACGATTCTGAAGACTTTGGTGACTTTTATGTCTTTTTCTTTTTTCTCTACTAAAGTGTTAGACACAATTAATTTAGTTTAATTTCAGTATTTCAAACATTTTATTTTTAAGCAAGTTTTTGTTAAATATTATTTATATCCAACTTTATAACTCGCTTATGGTTGGTCTTACAAGAAAAATGCAAATAACTATTTTGTAGGAAATGTTATCAGCTTTAATTTTGAAAGAAAGATAAAAATTGATAGGAGTAACTGTTTTCGAGATATAAGCAAAAAACCAAAGTAAAAACTGTTACCGTTTCAGAATAAAAATGTAATTCAGTTTTCAATGTTTGAGACGAAGACGAAAATGCAGCATTTAAAATTGACTCTGAAGACTTCAGTGACTTATATGTCACCCCCTTTTTTTTTTAATAAAGTATTGGACCTAATAAATTAAGTGTATTTTAAATCACAAGACATTTTCTGTTAAAGCACTTCTTTTTTAAATATTAATTATTTTCAATCTTATATCTCGCTTATGGTTAGTCCTACATAAAAAATGCAAATAACTATTTTGTAGGAAATTTTATCAGCTTGAATTTTAGTAAAAAGATAAAAATTGATAGGAGTAACTGTTTTCGAGATATGAGCAAGAAACCAAAACACTGTTACCTTAATTAAGCGTTTGCATATAAGCAAATTTAGTACTATTAGTATTATTATTATTAATGTTATTGTTATTAATATGACGATTAAAGACAACTTTGAAACCTTTAGTGACTTTTATGTCTTCTTCTTTTTCCTCTACTAAAGTGTTAGACACAATTAAATTAGTTTAATTTCAGTTTTTCAAACATTTTATTTTATAGCAAATTTTTGTTAAATATTATTTATATCCAACTCTATAACTCGCTTATGGTTGGTCCTACAAGAAAAATGCAAATAACTATTTTGTAGGAAATTTTATCAGCTTTAATTTTGACAGAAAGATAAAAATTGATAGGAGTAACTGTTTTCGAGATATAAGCAAAAAACCAATAAGAAAACTGTGACTGTTACTGAACAAAAATGTAATTCAGTTTTCAATGTTTGAGACGAAGACGAAACTGCAGCATTTAAAAACGACTCTGAAGACTTCAGTGACTTTTATGTCACTTCCTTTTTCTTCTAATAAAGTATTGGACCCAATAAATTAAGTGTATTTTAAATCACAAGACATTTTCTGTTAAAGCACTTCTTTTTTAAATATTAATTATTTTCCATCATATATCTCGCTTATGGTTAGTCCTGCATGAAAAATGCAAATAACTATTTTGTAGGAAATTTTATCAGCTTGAATTTTAGTAAAAAGATAAAAATTGATAGGAGTAACTGTTTTCGAGATATAAGCAAGAAACCAAAACACTGTTACCTTAATTAAGCGTTTGCATATAAGCAAATTTAGTACTATTAGTATTATTATTATTAATGTTATTGTTATTAATATAACAACTAAAGACAACTCTGAAACCTTTAGTGACTTTTATGTCTTTTCCTTTTTTCTCTACTAAAGTGTTAGACACAGTTAAATTAGTTTAATTTCCGTTTTTCAAACATTTTATTTTAAAGCAAATTTTTGTTAAATATTATTTATATCCAACTCTATAACTCGCTTATGGTTGGTCCTACAAGAAAAATGCAAATAACTATTTTGTAGAATATTTTATCAGCTTTAATTTTGAAAGAAAGACAAAAATTCATAGGAGTAACTGTTTTCGAGATATAAGCAAGAAACCAAAAAACTGTTACCTTAATAAAGCGCTTGCATATAAGCAGATTTAGTACTATTAGTATTATTATTATTAATGTTATTGTTATTAATATGACGACTAAAAACGATTCTGAAGACTTTGGTGACTTTTATGTCTTTTTCTTTTTTCTCTACTAAAGTGTTAGACACAATTAATTTAGTTTAATTTCAGTATTTCAAACATTTTATTTTTAAGCAAGTTTTTGTTAAATATTATTTATATCCAACTTTATAACTCGCTTATGGTTGGTTTTTCAAGAAAAATGCAAATAACTATTTTGTAGGAAATGTTATCAGCTTTAATTTTGAAAGAAAGATAAAAATTGATAGGAGTAACTGTTTTCGAGATATAAGCAAAAAACCAAAGTAAAAACTGTTACCGTTTCAGAACAAAAATGTAATTCAGTTTTCAATGTTTGAGACGAAGACGAAAATGCAGCATTTAAAATCGACTCTGAAGACTTCAGTGACTTATATGTCACCCCCTTTTTTTTTAATAAAGTATTGAACCTAATAAATTAAGTGTATTTTAAATCACAAGACATTTTCTGTTAAAGCACTTCTTTTTTAAATATTAATTATTTTCAATCTTATATCTCGCTTATGGTTAGTCCTTCATAAAAAATGCAAATAACTATTTTGTAGGAAATTTTATCAGCTTGAATTTTAGTAAAAAGATAAAAATTGATAGGAGTAACTGTTTTCGAGATATGAGCAAGAAACCAAAACACTGTTACCTTAATTAAGCGTTTGCATATAAGCAAATTTAGTACTATTTGTATTATTATTATTAATGTTATTGTTATTAATATGACGATTAAAGACAACTTTGAAACCTTTAGTGACTTTTATGTCTTCTTCTTTTTCCTCTACTAAAGTGTTAGACACAATTAAATTAGTTTAATTTCAGTTTTTCAAACATTTTATTTTAAAGCAAATTTTTGTTAAATATTATTTATATCCAACTCTATAACTCGCTTATGGTTGGTCCTACAAGAAAAATGCAAATAACTATTTTGTAGGAAATTTTATCAGCTTTAATTTTGACAGAAAGATAAAAATTGATAGGAGTAACTGTTTTCGAGATATAAGCAAGAAACCAAAAAACTGTTACCTTAATAAAGCGCTTGCATATAAGCAGATTTAGTACTATTAGTATTATTATTATTAATGTTATTGTTATTAATATGACGACTAAAAACGATTCTGAAGATTTTGGTGACTTTTATGTCTTTTTCTTTTTTCTCTACTAAAGTGTTAGACACAATTAATTTAGTTTAATTTCAGTATTTCAAACATTTTATTTTTAAGCAAGTTTTTGTTAAATATTATTTATATCCAACTCTATAACTCGCTTATGGTTGGTCCTACAAGAAAAATGCAAATAACTATTTTGTAGGAAATTTTATCAGCTTTAATTTTGACAGAAAGATAAAAATTGATAGGAGTAACTGTTTTCGAGATATAAGCAAAAAACCAATAAGAAAACTGTGACTGTTACTGAACAAAAATGTAATTCAGTTTTCAATGTTTGAGACGAAGACGAAACTGCAGCATTTAAAAACGACTTTGAAGACTTCAGTGACTTTTATGTCACTTCCTTTTTCTTCTAATAAAGTATTGGACCCAATAAATTAAGTGTATTTTAAATCACAAGACATTTTCTGTTAAAGCACTTTTTTTTTAAATATTAATTATTTTCAATCATATATCTCGCTTATGGTTAGTCCTACATGAAAAATGCAAATAACTATTTTGTAGGAAATTTTATCAGCTTGAATTTTAGTAAAAAGATAAAAATTGATAGGAGTAACTGTTTTTGAGATATAAGCAAGAAACCAAAACACTGTTACCTTAATTAAGCGTTTGCATATAAGCAAATTTAGTACTATTAGTATTATTATTATTAATGTTATTGTTATTAATATGACAACTAAAGACAACTCTGAAACCTTTAGTGACTTTTATGTCTTTTTCTTTTTCCTCTACTAAAGTGTTAGACTCAATTAATTTAGTTTAATTTCGGTTTTTCAAACATTTTATTTTAAAGCAAATTTTTGTTAAATATTATTTATATCCAACTCTATAACTCGCTTATGGTTGGTTCTACAAAAAAATGCAAATAACTATTTTGTAGGAAATTTTATCAGCTTTAATTTTGAAAAAAAGATAAAAATTGATAGGAGTAACTGTTTTCGAGATATAAGCAAGAAACCAAAAAAATGTTACGTTAATTAAGCGTTTGCATATAAGCAAATTTAGTACTATTAGTATTATTATTATTAATGTTATTGTTATTAATATGACGACTAAAGACGACTCTGAAACATTTAGTGACTTTTATGTCTTCTCTTTTTTCCTCTACTAAAGTGTTAGACACAATTAATTTAGTTTAATTCCGGTTTTTCAAGCATTTTATTTTAAAGCAAATTTTTGTTAAATATTATTTATATCCAACTCTATAACTCGTTTATGCTTGGTCCTACAAGAAAAATGTAAATAACTATTTTGTTGGAAATTTTATCAGCTTTAATTTTGAAAGAAAGATAAAATTTGATAGGAGCAACAGTTTTCGAGATATAAGCAAAAAACCAATAAGAAAACTGTAACTGTTACTGAACAAAAATGTAATTCAGTTTTCAATGTTTGAGACGAAGTCAAAAATGCAGCATTTAAAAACGACTCTGAAGACTTCAGTAACTTTTATGTCACCTCCTTTTTTTTCTAATAAAGTATTGGACCCAACAAATTAAGTGTATTTTAAATCACAAGACATTTTCTGTTAAAACACTTTTTTTTAATTAATAATTATTTTCAAACTTATATCTCGCTTATGGTTAGTTCTACATGAAAAATGCAAATAACTATTTTGTAGGAAATTTTATCACCTTTAATTTTGGTGAAAAAGTAAAAATTGATAGGAGTAACTGTTTTCGAGATATAGGCAAAAAACAAAAAAACTGTTACCTTAATTAAGCGCTTGCATATAAGCAAATTTAGTACTACTAGTATTGTTATTATAAATGTTATTGTTATTAATATGACGACTAAAGACAACTTTAAGACTTTAGTGACTTTTATGTCTCCTCCTTTTTCCTCTACTAAAGTGTTAGACACAATTAATTTAGTTTAATTTCGGTTTTTCAAACATTTTATTTTAAAGCAAATTTTTGTTAAATATTAAAAACTATAAATTGGCTTAGATTGCCTAAAAACACAGATCACACATGATCTTTTGCATAAAAATGAGAAAACGCTCATGTAACACACAAAATAAGCTCCATTTTTCCTTTTTAAAAGTATTATTATTATTATTACTTTTGTTACTATTACTATTATTATTATTATTATTATTATTATTATTATTATTGTTATTATTATTATTATTATTATTATTGTTATTATTATTATTATTATTATTATTATTATTATTATTATTATTATTATTATTATTATTATTATTATTATTATTATTATTATTATTATTAAAAACTTATATTAAACAGACAGAAAACGTCGTATTCTGACACAACTTAAAACACAGATCACACATGATCTTTTGCATAGAAATGAGAAAACGCTCATATAACACAAAATAAGCTTTATTTTGGCTTAGAAAACTATGCTTACTTTTACTACTACTATTATTTTTATTTTTATTATTATTATTATTATTACTATTATTTTTATTATTATTATTATTATTATTATTATTATTATTATTATTATTATTAATATTATTATTATTAAAGACCGATTATAACTTTTGTATAGTAAATGTTTTTATACCAGTTTTAAAATGAGTTATTAATTTTAGACAATTTCTTGCCTAAAAACACAGATCACAGATGATCTCTTGCATAGAAATGAGAAAACGCTCAGATAACACAAAATAAGCATCATTTTTGCTTAGAAAAACTAAGCTTTAATTTAGAAAAAAATTTATTATTATAAGTATTATTATCATTATTATTATTATTATTATTATTATTATTGTTTCTTTTATTACTATTATTATTATTATTATTATTATTATTATTATTATTATTATTATTATTATTATTATTATTATTAACTTTTGTATAGTAAATGTTTTTATACCAGTTTTAAAATGAGTTATTAATTTTATTCAATTTCTTGCCTAAAAACACAGTTCACAGATGATCTCTTGCATAGAAATGAGAAAACGCTCATATAACACACAAAATAAGCATCATTTTTGCTTAGAAAAACTAAGCTTTAATTTAGAAAGAAATTCATTATTATAAGTATTATTATTATTATTATTATTTCTTTTATTACTATTATTATTATTATTATTATTATTATTATTATTACTATTATTATTATTATTATTACTATTATTATTATTATTATTATTATTATTAACTTTTGTATAGTAAATGTTTTTATACCAGTTTTAAAATGAGTTATTAATTTTAGACAATTTCTTGCCTAAAAATACAGATCACAGATGATTTCTTGCATAGAAATGAGAAAGCGCTCATATAACACACAAAATAAGCTTCATTTTTGCTTAGAAAACTAAGCTTACTTTTATTTCTATTATTTTTATTATTATTATTATTATTATTATTATTATTATTATTATTATTGTTATTATTATTATTATTATTAAAAACTTATATTAAACAGACAGAAAACGTCGTATTCTGACACAAAAAAACGAATTACGTTATAGACTTGACGAGAACGGCGTATCTCGGACTCTTATAGGACTCTTATAGGGTCAAAAATTATCAGTTTGGATTAAAACAAATTATTTTTGTTGACTCTCAGTCTGAATTGTTCATCAGTTCAAACAAAAACGGCTTACTTTAGACGATCTTTCGCTTTGAACAAGAAAACTTACATCGAACAGACTAAAAACGTATTAATCTGGCATAAAAGAGCAATTTATGTATCACTTTGGATAAAGGCAGCTAATCCTATTCGTTTCATTGCTTAAAATAGACAAAATTGTTAATAAATCTAACAAAAACGCTGTATTCTAGCACAAAATACTAATTACATTATAGTTTCGACGAGAATAGCTTATTTGGAATGATTCTATGCTTCCAAACGAGTAAATTTTTAATAAACAGATGCCAAACATCATGTTTTGTCCTATAAAGACATTTTATATTGCAGTTTGTATTAAAACAAAATATTTTCGTTGATTCTTTGTTAGAAGCAGCAAACCTAACATTAAAGAATCTGAAAACTTTGTATTCGGACACAAACCACCGAATTTTGTTTCAGTTTAGACAAAAACGGTTGATTTTCGACAATATTTTGCTTTGAACAAGAAAGCTTATATCAAACTGACTAAAAACGTCTTATTTTAGCACAAAACAAAAGATTTGCGTTATAGTCTTAAAGCTGATTCATGCCACAGTTTGGATAAAAACCAATTATTTTTGTTAATTCATTGTTACAAACAAGAAACCTTACATCAAAGAAACTGAAAACCCCTTATTTAGGCACAGAAATTCGAATTACGTTTCAGTCTGGACAAAAACTGCTTATTTTAGACGATCCTTTGTTTTGAACACGAAAACTTACATTAAAAAGATTAAAAACGTTTTATTCTGGCTGAAAACTGCAAATTATATATTACTCTAGATAAAAGCAATTTATCCTGATTACTCCTTTACTTAGAATAGAGTAAACTTGTATAAAACTTAATGAAAACTTTAAATTTCGTCTCAAAGAAATAATTTACGTTATAGTTTTGACCAGCACTGTTTATTTCAAACGAAATTATGATTCGAAACTAATGAACTTTTATGGGGCAGATGCAAAACCACATATTACCATATAAAGCGTTGTTTTAAAGCAAAGTATTACCTTTTGCAACAAGAAATTTCACGTCAAAGAAACTGAAAACTTCGTATCCATACATAAATATCTAATTACGTATCAGTTTAGGCAAATACAGCTTATTTTAAACGATTCCTTGCTATAAACAAGAAAGATTTTATCAAGCATATTGAAAACGTCTGATTCTCGAAAATAAGAGCAAATTATGTATCACTTTTAACAAAAGCGGATTACTCCGTTTGATTCTATGCTTAGAGTAGAGTAAACTACTATAAAACGTAATGAAAACTCTATATTCAAGCTCAAAAGAACAAATTACGTTATAGTTTTAACAAAAAAAAATATTTCGGACGATTACATACTTCGAAGTAAGCAAACTTTAATTGAACATGTGCAAAAGCTAATACTTTGCTTTAAAATAATGATTTATGTGGTAATATGGTATTTTGCATCTGTCCTATAAAAGTTTACCCGTTTCGCTCCATTAAATCATTAGAAATAAATTATTTTGACACAACAACAACACAAATAATTTGTTTTTGTTTAAACTGTAACATAAGTCGCTTTTATAAAACGAACTAAGACGTTTGGCATCTGTTTAGTGAAAGTTTTCTCGTTTGGGGGCATAAAATCGTTTGAAATTAACAGTTCTGGTCAAAACTATTACGTAAATTATTTCTTTGTATCACTTTAAAGATTTGCGTTATAGTCTTGACGAGAACTGTTAATTTCAAACGATTCTATGCTTTGAAACCAGTATACTTTCACTGAACAGAGGCAAAACGTCTGATTTCGCCTTTAAAAAACGATTTATGTCACAGTTTGGATTAAAACCAATGATTTTCGTTTATTCATTGTTACAAACAAGAAACCTTACATCAAAGAAACTGAAAACCTCTTATTCAGGCCCAGAAAATCAAATTACGTTTCAGTCTGGACACAAATTGCTTATTTTAGACGATTCTTTCTTTTGAACACGAAAACTTACATTAAAAAGATTAAAAACGTCTTATTCTGGCTCAAAACTGCAAATTATGTATTACTTTGGATAAAAGCAGTTTATCCTGATTACTCCTTTGCTTAGAATAGAGCAAACTTGTATAAAACTTAATGAAAACTTTAAATTTCGTCTCAAAGAAATAATTTACGTTATAGTTTTGACCAGAACTGTTAATTTCAAACGATTTTATGCCCCCAAACGAGAAAACTTTCACTAAACAGATGCCAAACGTCTTAGTTCGTTTTATAAAAACGACATGTTACAGTTTAAACAAAAAAATTATTTTCGTTGTTGTGTCAAAATAATTTATTTCGAATGATTCAATGGAGCGAAACGAGTAAACTTTTATAGGACAGATGCAAAATACCATATTACCACATAAATCGTTATTTCAAAGCAAAGTATTAGCTTTTGCACTTGTTCAATTAAAGTTTGCTTACTTCGAAATATGTAGTCGTCCGAAATAATTTTTTTTTTGTCAAAACTATAACGTAATTTGTTCTTTTGAGCTTGAATTTAGAGTTTTCATTACGTTTTATAGTAGTTTACTCTACTCTAAGCATAGAATCAAACAGAGTAATCCGCTTTTGTTAAAACTGATACATAATTTGCTCTTATTTTCGAGAATAAGACATTTTCAATATGTTTGATAAAATTTTTCTTGTTTATAGCAAGGAATCGTTTAAAATAAGCTGTATTTGCCTAAACTGATACGTAATTCGATATTTGGGCATGGATACGATGTTTTCAGTTTCTTTGACGTGAAATTTCTTGTTGCAAAAGGTAATAATTTGCTTTAAAACAACGCTTTATATTGTAATATGTGGTTTTGCATCTGCCCCATAAAAGTTCATTAGTTTCGAATCATAAAATCGTTTGAAATAAACAGTGCTGGTCAAAACTATAACGTAAATTATTACTTTGAGACGAAATTTAAAGTTTTTATTAAGTTTTATACAAGTTTACTCTATTCTAAGTAAAGGAGTAATCAGGATAAATTGCTTTTATCTAGAGTAATATATAATTTGCAGTTTTCAGCCAGAATAAGACGTTTTTAATCTTTTTAATGTAAGTTTTTGTATTCAATACAAAGGATCGTCTAAAGTAAGCAGTTTTTGTCCAGACTGAAACGTAATTCGAATTTCTGTGCCTGAATAAGGGGTTTTCAGTTACTTTGATGTAAGGTTTCATGTTTGTAACAATGAATTAACGAAAATAATTGGTTTTTATCCAAACTGTGGCATGAATCGTTTTTAAAAGGCGAAATAAGATGTTTTTCCTCTGTACAGTGAAAGTTTACTCGTTTCAAAGCATAGAACCGTTTGAAATTAACAGCTCTCGTTAAGACTATAACGCAAATCTTTTGTTTTGTGCTAAAATAAGACGTTTTTAGTCAGTTTGATATAAGTTTTCTTGTTCAAAGCAAAATATTGTCGAAAATCAACCGTTTTTGTCTAAACTGATACAAAATTCGGTGGTTTGTGTCCGAATACAAAGTTTTCAGATTCTTTAATGTTAGGTTTGCTGCTTCTAACAAAGAATCAACGAAAATATTTTGTTTTAATACAAACTGCAATATAAAATGTCTTTATAGGACAAAACATGATGTTTGGCATCTGTTTAATAAAAATTTACTCGTTTGGAAGCATAGAATCATTCCAAATAAGCTATTCTCGTCGAAACTATAATGTAATTAGAATTTTGTGCTAGAATACAGCGTTTTTGTTAGATTTATTAACAATTTTGTCTATTTTAAGCAATAAAACGAATAGGATTAGCTGCCCTTATCCGAAGTGATACATAAATTGCTCTTTTATGCCAGATTAATACGTTTTTAGTCTGTTCGATGTAAGTTTTCTTGTTCAAAGCAAAAGATCGTCTAAAATAAGCCGTTTTTGTTTGAACTGATAAACAATTCAGACTGAGACTCAACAAAAATAATTTGTTTTAATCCAAACTGATACTTTTTGACCCTATAAGAGTCCTATAAGAGTCCGAAATACGCCGATCTCGTCAAGTCTATAACGTAATTCGTTTTTTTGTGTCAGAATACGACGTTTTCTGTCTGTTTAATATAAGTTTTTAATAATAATAATAATAACAATAATAATAATAATAATAATAATAATAATAATAATAATAATAATAATAATAGTAATAATAATAATAATATTAATAATAATAATAATGAAAATAATAATAGTAATAAAAGTAAGCTTAGTTTTCTAAGCAAAAATGAAGCTTATTTTGTGTGTTATATGAGCGTTTTCTCATTTCTATGCAAGAAATCATCTGTGATCTGTGTTTTTAGGCAACAAATTGTCTAAAATTAATAACTCATTTTAAAACTGGTATAAAAACATTTACTATACAAAAGTTATAATCAGTTTTTAATAATAATAAAATTAATAATAATAATAATAATAATAATAATAATAATAATAATAATAATAATAATAATAATAAAAATAATAGTAATAATAATAATAATAATATAAATAATAATAATAATAGTAATAGTAACATAAGTAATAATAATAATAATACTTTTAATAAGGAAAAATGGGGCTTATTTTGTGTGTTACATAAGCGTTTTCTCATTTCTATGCAAAAGATCATGTGTGATCTGTGTTTTTAGGCAATCTAACCCATTTTATAGTTTTTAATATTTAACAAAAATTTGCTTTAAAATAAAATGTTTGAAAAACTGAAATTAAACTAAATTAATTGTGTCTAACACTTTAGTAGAGGAAAAAGGAGAGACATAAAAGTCACTAAAGTCTTAAAGTTGTCTTTAGTCGTCATATTAATAACAATAACATTTATAATAACAATACTAGTAGTACTAAATTTGCTTATATGCAAGCGCTTAATTAAGGTAACAGTTTTTTTGTTTTCTGCCTATATCTCGAAAACAGTTACTCCTATCAATTTTTACTTTTTCACCAAAATTAAAGGTGATAAAATTTCCTACAAAATAGTTATTTGCATTTTTCATGTAGAACTAACCATAAGCGAGATATAAGTTTGAAAATAATTATTAATTAAAAAAAAGTGTTTTAACAGAAAATGTCTTGTGATTTAAAATACACTTAATTTATTGGGTCCAATAATTTATTAGAAGAAAAAGGAGGTAACATAAAAGTCACTAAAGTCTTAGAGTTGTCTTTAGTCGTCATATTAATAACAATAACATTTATAATAACAATACTAGTAGTACTAAATTTGCTTATATGCAAGCGCTTACTTAAGTTAACAGTTTTTTTGTTTTTTGCTTATATCTCGAAAACAGTTACTCCTAACAATTTTTACTTTTTCACCAAAATTAAAGGTGATAAAATTTCCTACAAAATAGTTATTTGCATTTTTCATGTAGAACTAACCATAAGCGAGATATAAGTTTGAAAATAATTAATAATTAAAAAAAAGTGTTTTAACAGAAAATGTCTTGTGATTTAAAATACACTTAATTTATTGGGTCCAATAATTTATTAGAAGAAAAAGGAGGTAACATAAAAGTCACTGAAGTCTTCAGAGTCGTTTTTAAATGCTGCATTTTTGTATTCGTCTCAAACATTGAAAACTGAATTACATTTTTGTTCAGTAACAGTTACAGTTTTCTTATTGGTTTTTTGCTTATATCTCGAAAACAGTTACTCCTATCAAATTTTATCTTTCTTTCAAAATTAAAGCTGATAAAATTTCCAACAAAATAGTTATTTACATTTTTCTTGTAGGACCAAGAATAAACGAGTTATAGAGTTGGATATAAATAATATTTAACAAAAATTTGCTTTAAAATAAAATGCTTGAAAAACCGGAATTAAACTAAATTAATTGTGTCTAACACTTTAGTAGAGGAAAAAGGAGAAGACATAAAAGTCACTAAATGTTTCAGAGTCGTCTTTAGTCGTCATATTAATAACAATAACATTAATAATAATAATACTAATAGTACTAAATTTGCTTATATGCAAACGCTTAATTAAGGTAACAGTTTTTTGGTTTCTTGCTTATATCTCGAAAACAGTTACTCCTATCAATTTTTAAATTTTTACTAAAATTAAAGCAAGCTGATAAAATTTTGTACAAAATAGTAATTTGCATTTTTCATGTAGGACTAACCATAAGCGAGATATAAGTTTGAAAATAATTAATATTTAAAAAAAAAGTGCTTTAACAGAAAATGTCTTGTGATTTAAAATACGCTTAATTTAATGGGTCCAATACTTTATTAGAAGATAAAGGAGGAGGCATAAAAGTCACTAAAGTCTTCAGAGTCGATTTTAAGTGCTGCATTTTTGTCTTTGTCTCAAACATTGAAAACTGAATTACATTTTTGTTCAGTAACAGTTACAGTTTTCACTTTGGTTTTTTGCTTATATCTCAAAAACACCAAAATAGTTATTTACATTTTTCTTGTAGGACCAAGCATAAGCAAGTTATAGAGTTGGATATAAATAATATTAAACAAAAATTTGCTTTAAAATAAAATGTTTGACAAACCGAAATTAAACTAAATTAATTGTGTCTAACACTTTAGTAGAGGAAAAAGGAGGAGACATAAAAGTCATTAAAGTCTTCAGAATCGTCTTTAGTCGTCATATTAATAACAATAACATTAATAATAACAATACTATTAGTACTAAATTTGCTTATATGCAAGCGCTTAATTAAGGTAACAGTTTTTTTGTTGTTTGCTTATATCTCGAAAACAGTTACTCCTATCAGTTTTTACCTTTTCACCAAAATTAAAGCTGATAAAATTTCCTTCAAAATCGTTATTTGCATTTTTCATGTAGAACTAACCATAAGCAAGATATAAGTTTGAAAATAATTAATAATTAAAAAAAATGTGCTTTAACAGAAAATGTCTTGTGATTTAAAATACACTTAATTTATTGGGTCCAATACTTAATTAGAAGAAAAAGGAGGTGACAGTAAATGCTGCATTTTCGTCTTCGTCTCAAACATTAAATACTGAATTACACTTTGTTTAGTAACTGTTACAGTTTTCACTTTGGTTTTTTGCTTATATCTCGAAAACAGTTACTCCTATCAATTTTTATCTTTCCTTCAAAATTAAAGCTGATAAAATTTTTTACAAAATAGTTTTTTGCATTTTTTTGTAGGACCAACTATAAGCTAGTTATAGAGTTGGATATAAATAATCTTTCACAACAATTTGATATAAAAATAAAAAAAGATAAAAATTGATAGGAGTAACTGTTTTCGAGATATAAGCAAGAAACCAAAAAACTGTTACCTTAATTAAGCGTTTGCATATAAGCTAATTTAGTACTAATAGTATTATTATTGTTAATGTTATTGTTAATAATATGACGACTAAAGACGACTCTGAAACCTTTAGTGACTTTTATGTCTTCTTCTTTTTCCTCTACTAAAGTGTTAGACACAATTAATTTAGTTTAATTTCAGTATTTCAAACATTTTATTTTAAAGCAAATTCTTGTTAAATATTATTTATATCCATCTCTATAACTCGCTTATGCTTGGTCCTACAAGAAAAATGCAAATAACTATTTTGTAGGAAATTTTATCAGCTTTAATTTTAATAAAAAGATAAAAATTGATAGGAGTAACTGTTTTCGAGATATAAGCAAGAAACCAAAAAACTGTTACCTTAATAAAGCGCTTGCATATAAGCAAATTTAGTGCTATTAGTATTATTATTATTAATGTTATTGTTATTAAAATATCGACTAAAAACGACTCTGAAGACTTTGGTGACTTTTATGTCTTCTCCTTTTTCCTATAGTAAAGTGTTAGACTCAATTAATTTAGTTTAATTTCGGTTTTTCAAACATTTTATTTTAAAGCAAATTTTTGTTGAAGATTATTTATATCCAACTCTATAACTCGCTTATGGTTGGTCTTACAAAAGAAATGCAAACAACTATTTTGTAGGAAATTTTATCAGCTTTAATTTTAGTAAAAAGATAAAAATTTATAGGAGTAACTGTTTTCGAGATATAAGCAAGAAACCAAAACACTGTTATCTTAATTAAGCGTTTGCATATAAGCAGATTTAGTACTATTAGTATTATTATTATTAATGTTATTGTTATTAATATGACGACTAAAAACGATTCTGAAGACTTTGGTGACTTTTATGTCTTTTTCTTTTTTCTATACTAAAGTGTTAGACACAATTAATTTAGTTTAATTTCAGTATTTCAAACATTTTATTTTTAAGCAAGTTTTTGTTAAATATTATTTATATCCAACTTTATAACTCGCTTATGGTTGGTCCTACAAGAAAAATGCAAATAACTATTTTGTAGGAAATGTTATCAGCTTTAATTTTGAAAGAAAGATAAAAATTGATAGGAGTAACTGTTTTCGAGATATAAGCAAAAAACCAAAGTAAAATCTGTTACCGTTTCAGAACAAAAATGTAATTCAGTTTTCAATGTTTGAGACGAAGACGAAAATGCAGCATTTAAAATCGACTCTGAAGACTTCAGTGACTTATATGTCACCCCCTTTTTTTTTTTAATAAAGTATTGGACCTAATAAATTAAGTGTATTTTAAATCACAAGACATTTTCTGTTAAAGCACTTTTTTTTAAATATTAATTATTTTCAATCATATATCTCGCTTATGGTTAGTCCTACATGAAAAATGCAAATAACTATTTTGTAGGAAATTTTATCAGCTTGAATTTTAGTAAAAAGATAAAAATTGATAGGAGTAACTGTTTTCGAGATATAAGCAAGAAACCAAAACACTGTTACCTTAATTAAGCGTTTGCATATAAGCAAATTTAGTACTATTAGTATTATTATTATTAATGTTATTGTTATTAATATGACAACTAAAGACAACTCTGAAACCTTTAGTGACTTTTATGTCTTTTCCTTTTTTCACTACTAAAGTGTTAGACACAGTTAAATTAGTTTAATTTCAGTTTTTCAAACATTTTATTTTAAAGCAAATTTTTGTTAAATATTATTTATATCCAACTCTATAACTCGCTTATGGTTGGTCCTACAAGAAAAATGCAAATAACTATTTTGTAGAATATTTTATCAGCTTTAATTTTGAAAGAAAGACAAAAATTCATAGGAGTAACTGTTTTCGAGATATAAGCAAGAAACCAAAAAACTGTTACCTTAATAAAGCGCTTGCATATAAGCAGATTTAGTACTATTAGTATTATTATTATTAATGTTATTGTTATTAATATGACGACTAAAAACGATTCTGAAGACTTTGGTGACTTTTATGTCTTTTTCTTTTTTTCTCTACTAAAGTGTTAGACACAATTAATTTAGTTTAATTTCAGTATTTCAAACATTTTATTTTTAAGCAAGTTTTTGTTAAATATTATTTATATCCAACTTTATAACTCGCTTATGGTTGGTCCTACAAGAAAAATGCAAATAACTATTTTGTAGGAAATGTTATCAGCTTTAATTTTGAAAGAAAGATAAAAATTGATAGGAGTAACTGTTTTCGAGATATAAGCAAAAAACCAAAGTAAAAACTGTTACCGTTTCAGAACAAAAATGTAATTCAGTTTTCAATGTTTGAGACGAAGACGAAAATGCAGCATTTAAAATCGACTCTGAAGACTTCAGTGACTTATATGTCACCCCCTTTTTTTTTAATAAAGTATTGGACCTAATAAATTAAGTGTATTTTAAATCACAAGACATTTTCTGTTAGAGCACTTCTTTTTCAAATATTAATTATTTTCAATCTTATATCTCGCTTATGGTTAGTCCTACATAAAAAATGCAAATAACTATTTTGTAGGAAATTTTATCAGCTTGAATTTTAGTAAAAAGAATAAAATTGATAGGAGTAACTGTTTTCGAGATATGAGCAAGAAACCAAAACACTGTGACCTTAATTAAGCGTTTGCATATAAGCAAATTTAGTACTATTAGTATTATTATTATTAATGTTATTGTTATTAATATGACGATTAAAGACAACTTTGAAACCTTTAGTAACTTTTATGTCTTCTTCTTTTTCCTCTACT
>NW_026986630.1:252500-255000 GCF_031307605.1 Tribolium castaneum
ATTATTTCGGACGACTACATATTTCGGAGTAAGCAAACTTTAATTGAACAAGTGCAAAAGCTAATACTTTGCTTTAAAATAACGATTTATGTGGTAATATGGTATTTTGCATCTGTCCTATAAAAGTTTACTCGTTTCGCTCCATTGAATCATTCGAAATAAATTATTTTGACACAACAACGAAAATAATTTTTTTGTTTAAACTGTAACATGTCGTTTTTATAAAACGAACTAAGACGTTTGGCATCTGTTTAGTGAAAGTTTTCTCGTTTGGGGGCATAAAATCGTTTGAAATTAACAGTTCTGGTCAAAACTATAACGTAAATTATTTCTTTGAGACGAAATTTAAAGTTTTCATTAAGTTTTATACAAGTTTGCTTTATTCTAAGCAAAGGAGTAATCAGGATAAACTGCTTTTATCCAAAGTAATACATAATTTGCAGTTTTGAGCCAGAATAAGACGTTTTTAATCTTTTTAATGTAAGTTTTCGTGTTCAAAAGAAAGAATCGTCTAAAATAAGCAATTTGTGTCCAGACTGAAACGTAATTTGATTTTCTGGGCCTGAATAAGAGGTTTTCAGTTTCTTTGATGTAAGGTTTCTTGTTTGTAACAATGAATAAACGAAAATCATTGGTTTTAATCCAAACTGTGACATAAATCGTTTTTTAAAGGCGAAATCAGACGTTTTGCCTCTGTTCAGTGAAAGTATACTGGTTTCAAAGCATAGAATTGTTTGAAATTAACAGTTCTCGTCAAGACTATAACGCAAATCTTTAAAGTGATACAAAGAAATAATTTACGTAATAGTTTTGACCAGAATTGTTAATTTCAAACGATTTTATGCCCCCAAACGAGAAAACTTTCACTAAACAGATGCCAAACGTCTTAGTTCGTTTTATAAAAGCGACTTATGTTATAGTTTAAACAAAAACAAATTATTTGTGTTGTTGTTGTGTCAAAATAATTTATTTCTAATGATTCAATGAAGCGAAACGGGTAAACTTTTATAGGACAGATGCAAAATACCATATTACCACATAAATCATTATTTTAAAGCAAAGTATTAGCTTTTGCACATGTTCAATTAAAGTTTGCTTACTTCGAAGTATGTAATCGTCCGAAATATTTTTTTTTGTCAAAACTATAACGTAATTTGTTCTTTTGAGCTTGAATATAGAGTTTTCATTACGTTTTATAGTAGTTTACTCTACTCTAAGCATAGAATCAAACAGAGTAATCCGCTTTTGTTAAAACTGATACATAATTTGCTCTTATTTTCGAGAATAAGACGTTTTCAATATGCTTGATAAAATTTTTCTTGTTTATAGCAAGGAATCGTTTAAAATAAGCTGTATTTGCCTAAACTGATACGTAATTAGATATTTATGTATGGATACGAAGTTTTCAGTTTCTTTGACGTGAAATTTCTTGTTGCAAAAGGTAATACTTTGCTTTAAAACAACGCTTTATATGGTAATATGTGGTTTTGCATCTGCCCCATAAAAGTTCATTAGTTTCGAATCATAATTTCGTTTGAAATAAACAGTGCTGGTCAAAACTATAACGTAAATTATTTCTTTGAGACGAAATTTAAAGTTTTCATTAAGTTTTATACAAGTTTACTCTATTCTAAGTAAAGGAGTAATCAGGATAAATTGCTTTTATCTAGAGTAATATATAATTTGCAGTTTTCAGCCAGAATAAGACGTTTTTAATCTTTTTAATGTAAGTTTTCGTGTTCAAAACAAAGGATCGTCTAAAATGAGCAGTTTTTGTCCAGACTGAAACGTAATTCGAATTTCTGTGCCTAAATACGGGGTTTTCAGTTTCTTTGATGTAAGGTTTCTTGTTTGTAACATTGAATTAACAAAAATAATTGGTTTTTATCCAAACTGTGGCATGAATCAGCTTTAAGACTATAACGCAAATCTTTTGTTTTGTGCTAAAATAAGACGTTTTTAGTCAGTTTGATATAAGCTTTCTTGTTCAAAGCAAAATATTGTCGAAAATCAACCGTTTTTGTCTAAACTGAAACAAAATTCGGTGGTTTGTGTCCGAATACAAAGTTTTCAGATTCTTTAATGTTAGGTTTGCTGCTTCTAACAAAGAATCAACGAAAATATTTTGTTTTAATACAAACTGCAATATAAAATGTCTTTATAGGACAAAACATGATGTTTGGCATCTGTTTATTAAAAATTTACTCGTTTGGAAGCATAGAATCATTCCAAATAAGCTATTCTCGTCGAAACTATAATGTAATTAGTATTTTGTGCTAGAATACAGCGTTTTTGTTAGATTTATTAACAATTTTGTCTATTTTAAGCAATGAAACGAATAGGATTAGCTGCCTTTATCCAAAGTGATACATAAATTGCTCTTTTATGCCAGATTAATACGTTTTTAGTCTGTTCGATGTAAGTTTTCTTGTTCAAAGCAAAAGATCGTCTAAAGTAAGCCGTTTTTGTTTGAACTGATGAACAATTCAGACTGAGAGTC